>NC_084745.1:42051578-42304078 GCF_033978785.1 Entelurus aequoreus
TTTTCAAGGTAAAAGTTGATTTTCATGACAAAAAATTATTTTCAAGGTAAAAGTTGATTTTCAAGACAAACATTTTTTTTCAAAAAAAAAAAGATTTTCAAGGTAAAAGTTGATTTTCAAGAGAAACATTTTTTTTCAAAGAAAAAATGATTTTCAAGGTAAAAGTTGATTTTCATGACAAAAAATTATTTTCAAGGTAAAAGTTGATTTTCATGACAAAAAATTATTTTCAAGGTAAAAGTTGATTTTCATGACAAAAAATGATTTTCAAGGTAAAAGTTGATTTTCAAGACAAAATTTTTTTTTTAAAGAAAAACAACATTTTCAAGTTAATAGTTGATTTTCATGACAAAAAAATGATTTTCAAGGTAAAAGTTGATTTTCAAGACAGACATTTTTTTTAAAGAAAAAAATGATTTTCAAGGTAAAAGTGGATTTTCATGACAAACAATTATTTTTAAGGTAAAAGTTGATTTTCATGACAAAAAAAGATTTTCAAGGTATAACTTGATTTTCAAGGCGAACATTTTTTTTTAAAGAAAAAAATGATTTTCAAGGTAAAAGTTGATTTTCATGACAAAAAATGATTTTCAAGGTAAAAGTTGATTTTCAAGACAAACAATTTTTTTTTAAAGAAATAAATTATTTTCAAGGTAAAAGTTGATTTTCAAGACAAACATTTTTTTTAAAGAAAAAAAGGATTTTCAAGGTAAAAGTGGATTTTCATGACAAAAAAAGATTTTCAAGGTATAAGTTGATTTTCAAGACAAACATTTAAAAAAAAAAAAAAAAAATTTCAAGGTAAAAGTTGATTTTCAGGACAAAAAATGATTTTCAAGGTAAAAGTTGATTTTCAAGACAAACATTTTTTTTTTAAAGAAAAAAAATATTTTCAAGTTAAAAGTTGATTTTCATGACAAAAAATGATTTTCAAGGTAAAAGTTGATTTTCAAGACAAACATTTTTTTTTAAAGATAAAAATGATTTTCAAGGTAAAAGTTGATTTTCATGACAAAAAATGATTTTCAAGGTAAAAGTTGATTTTAAGACAAACATTTTTTTTCAAAGAAAAAAATTATTTTCAAGGTAAAAGTTGATTTTCAAGAGAAACATTTTTTTTTCAAAGAAAAAAATGATTTTCAAGGTAAAAGTTGATTTTCATGACAAAAAATTATTTTCAAGGTAAAAGTTGATTTTCATGACAACAAATTATTTTCAAGGTAAAAGTTGATTTTCATGACGAAAAATGATTTTCAAGGTAAAAGTTGATTTTCAAGACAAAACATTTTTTTTAAAGAAAAAAAAACATTTTCAAGTTAATAGTTGATTTTCATGACAAAAAAATGATTTTCAAGGTAAAAGTTGATTTTCAAGACAAACATTTTTTTTTTAAAGAAAAAAATGATTTTCAAGGTAAAAGTTGATTTTCAAGACAGACATTTTTTTTTAAAGAAAAAAATGATTTTCAAGGTAAAAGTGGATTTTCATGACAAACAATTATTTTCAAGGTAAAAGTTGATTTTCATGACAAAAAAAGATTTTCAAGGTATAAGTTGATTTTCAAGGCGAACATTTTTTTTTAAAGAAAAAAATGATTTTCAAGGTAAAAGTTGATTTTCATGACAAAAAATGATTTTCAAGGTAAAAGTTGATTTTCATGACAAAAAATGATTTTCAAGGTAAAAGTTGATTTTCAAGACAAACATTTTTTTTTTAAAGAAAAAAAATATTTTCAAGTTAAAAGTTGATTTTCATGACAAAAAATGATTTTCAAGGTAAAAGTTGATTTTCAAGACAAACATTTTTTTTTAAAGAAAAAAAATATTTTCAAGTTAAAAGTTGATTTTCATGACAAAAAATGATTTTCAAGGTAAAAGTTGATTTTCAAGACAAACATTTTTTTTTAAAGAAAAAAATGATTTTCAAGGTAAAAGTTGATTTTCATGATAAAAAATTATTTTCAAGGTAAAAGTTGATTTTCAAGACAAAACATTTTTTTTAAAGAAAAAAAATATTTTCAAGTTAAAAGTTTATTTTCATGACAAAAAATGATTTTCAAGGTAAAAGTTGATTTTCAAGACAAATATTTTTTTTAGAGAAAAAAAAGATTTTCAAGGTAAAAGTGTATTTTCATGACAAAAAAATATTTTCAAGGTAAAAGTTGATTTTCATGACAAAAAAATATTTTCAAGGTATAAGTTGATTTTCAAGACAAACATTTTTTTTAAAGAAAAAAATGATTTTCAAGGTAAAAGTTGATTTTCATGACAAAAAATGATTTTCAAGGTAAAAGTTGATTTTCAAGACAAAAAATGTTTTTTAAAGAAAACAAATATTTTCAAGTTAAAAGTTGATTTTCATGACAAAAAATTATTTTCAAGGTAAAAGTTGATTTTCAAGACAATTATTTTTTTTTAAAGAAAACAATGATTTTCAAGGTAAAAGTTGATTTTCATGACAAAAAATGATTTTCAAGGTAAAAGTTGATTTTCAAGACAAAAAATTTTTTTTAAAGAAAAAAAATATTTTCAAGTTAAAAGTTGATTTTCATGACAAAAAATTATTTTCAAGGTAAAAGTTGATTTTCAAGACGAACATTTTTTTTTAAATATTTGGTTACATGTCCCTTGGCAAGTTTCACTGCAATAAGGCGCTTTTGGTAGCCATCCACAAGCTTCTGGCAAGCTTCTGCTTGAATTGTTGACCACTCCTCTTGACAAAATTGGTGCAGTTCAGCTAAATGTGTTGGATTTCTGACATGGACTTGCTTCTTCAGCATTGTCCCCACATTTAAGTCAG
This sequence comes from Entelurus aequoreus, assembly GCF_033978785.1. Classification (NCBI taxonomy): domain Eukaryota; kingdom Metazoa; phylum Chordata; class Actinopteri; order Syngnathiformes; family Syngnathidae; genus Entelurus; species Entelurus aequoreus. Next base: position 42,054,378 of record NC_084745.1, read on the forward strand.
GACTTTGGGAAGCCCATTCTAAAACCTTCATTCTAGTCTGATTTAGCCATTCATTTACCACTTTTGACCTGTGTTTGGGGTCATTGTCCTGTTGGAACACCCAACTGCGCCTGAAGAATTTTCATTGTCCCATTTACTCTCTGTAAAGCACCAGTTCCATTGGCAGCAAAACAGGCCCATAGCATAATACTACCACCACCATGCTTGATGGTAGGATTGCTGTTCCTGGGATTAAAGGCCTCACCTTTTCTCCTCCAAACATATTGCTGGGTATTGTGGCCAAACAGCTCAATTTTTGTTTCATCTGACCACAGAACTTTCCTCCAGAAGGTCTTATCTTTGTGCATGTGATGTCAGTGCAGTGAAACTTGCCAAGGGACATGTAACCAAATATTAACATTGCTGTATGTATACTTTTGACCCAGCAGATTTGCTCACATTTTTAGTAGACCCATAATAAATTCATAAAAAAACCAAACTTCATGAGTTTTTGGTGACAAACAAGTATGTGCTCCAATCACTCCATCACAAACAAATACGAGTTGTAGAAATTACTCAAGACAGCTCAGGACAGCCATGACATTATGTTCTTTACAAGTGGATGTAAACTTTTGACCACGACTGTAACTGCTCCCACCGAAACTAAACTATCCACTCACCTCCATGGAGCTGCGTTCTAGCGCAAACTCCCTGCTTGACTTAAAGCAGCAACCCCTAACACAAATGTGCGGAAAAAAATACGGAACTCATCTCATACTCCAATGAGCGGAACAGTAAATGATTTCTACCTGGCAGGTGATGTGCTTTCTTTTTTTTTTTTTTTTTTCAAGTACAAACATAGAAAAAAACATTGTGCTAATGCTAGCCAGCTGTTTTTGTTGGCGTGACCACTGATGCCAGGGATTGTAGCATCTTAAACATATTTTTTGCTAAGTTATTGATAACTTGGCTGTAGGGTTGTACGGTATACCGGTATTAGCATAATACCGCGATACTAATGAATCATATTCGGTGCTATACCGCCTCTGAAAAGTACCGGTCCGCCGCCCCCATCGTACTCACGTCGTGCCATTGCTGGTTTACGAGCAGACGAGCATGTTCGGCAGCGCACAATCACAGAGTACTTACAAGCAGACACAGTGTGTAGACAGTAAAGGGAAAATGGACGCATTTTGGCTTAAAAACTAAAGATAAAGGTGAAGTTATAACACTGAAAGGCCCTCAGGAAGAGGTGCTTTAAGACATGGCTAGCTAGCTAGCGGCTAAAGTCCATCGGCAGTCTGCTACTAGTTTAGCTACTTCTAAATCACTAATCCTCGCCTCCATGGTGACAAATAAAGTAAGTTTCTTACAAGTATCATCCCTGCAGGACTAGGAATAGCTAAACATGCTTCACTACACACCGTAGCTCACCGGCGTCAAAATGTAATCTCACGGCATTGGTGGATCTACACCTGACATCCACTGTAATTATACCAAGTACAGTAGCGTATTTAGTGGATACTACTATGATTACGTCAAGATTTTTTGGCATCACAACATCTTATTTCGTTTTTTTAAAATGTGTTTTATGTTTATAAACTCAGGAAACATGTCCCTGGACACCTGAGGACTTTGAATCTGACCAATGTATGATCCTGTAACTACTTGGTATCAGATTGATACCCACATTTTTGGTATCATCTAAATCTAATGTAAAGTATCCAAACAACAGAAGAATAAGTGATTATTACATTTTAACAGAAGTGTAGATAGAACATGTGAAAAGAGAAAGTAAGCAGATATTAACAGTAAATGAACAAGTAGATTAATAATTTATTTTCTACCACTTGTCCTTAATTTTGACAACATAATAGAATGGAATATGACACAATATGTTACTGCATAAGTCAGTAGCTAAATTAGTAGCCTTTGTTTGCTTACTTACTAATAAAAGACAAGTTGTCTTGTATGTTCACTATTTTATTTAAGGACTTAACTGCAATAAGAAACATATGTTTAATGTACCCTAAGATTTTTAGTTAAAATAAAGCCAATAATGCAATTTTTTGTGGTCCCCTTTAATTAGAAAAGTACCGAAAAGTATCGAACTAATTGTGGTACCGGTACCAAAATATGGGTATTGGTACTACTTGGCAGATTCTAAAACTGACACATCCTTGCTTTTACTTTAATGTAAACTTAAACCAGTTATTTTTACATCAAAATTGTTTTTATGCTTTGACTTGACATACTAAAACTGTCCAAAGTTGTGTTGTGTAAATACATCTGCAGTTAATTCAAAGGTCAAAGCTTTTGAAGCCGTTTTTAAGTTTGATTTTGAGATGTTTTTGTAAGAACCACAACTGATAAATAGTAATGTACACAGGACAGGAAACCGTGGTTGACTCGTTAGTTTTTAATGAGCGGTGCAAGCAGGTATAGAGCTGTGGGCAGTCTGGCAGTGGCGACACGATGGTGCAATCCACTGAAACCGTCACGGTCACGGTTGCCTCAGCGGCTGCAAGTGAGGCGTCCATCATACTTCAACTACAATGTGCTTAGATTGTGCGAAAGCTGATTTTTGGACAGTGCAGCGGGGCGGATACATACGATGGCCAACTGCCTGTGTGTGCTTATGCTTTCTGTGTGACTGTGCAGAAACGAGTCTGTCTTGGCAACCGTTAGACAAAAAGAATAAAATGTCGACTGGAGCGATTTCTCTCCATTTAATGACATGGACGTTTTGGCAGGCAGCTACATTTCATCTTGTGGCAGAAAAGTAAAAATAGGGGGCATTGATCCAAAACACAAAGATCGATATTACATTGTTTTGACTTGTTTCCACTTTAAGAAGTATTTTTTATCCACCATTTACTGTAGTGTAAACAAGGTAAAGACTGGCTATAGACATATGCACTTAGTGATGGGAATCGAAAACCGGTTCTGAATAAGAACCGGTTCCTAGTGTATCAATTCCTTGGAATCGCTTACCATTTTTTCAAACGGTTCTCTTACCGATTCCTCCGGGTTGTCATGATCCGTGGTCCGGATCATGTTTTGTATTTTCTGTTAGTTTTGGACTCCTGTAGTTCCTGTTTGTGCACCTCTGAGTTTGTTTTGGTTGCCATGGTTGCTCATTGTGTTCACCTGTCTCTGATTAGTGTCTGCCCGCTCACCTGCTTCCCGAACACTAATCAGAGGCATTTTTTAAAGGCCTACTGAAACCCACTACTACCGACCACGCAGTCTGATAGTTTATATATCAATGATGAAATCTTAACATTGCAACACATGCCAATACGGCCGGGTTAACTTATAAAGTGCAATTTTAAATTTCCCGAGAAACTTCCGCTTGAAAACGTCTAGGTATGATGACGTTTGCGCGTGACGTCAATGGTTGAAGCGGAAGTATTGGGACACATTGTATCACAATACAAACAGCTCTGTTTTCATCGCAAAATTCCACAGTATTCTGGACATCTGTGTTGGTGAATCTTTTGCAATTTGTTTAATAAACAATGGAGACTGCAAAGAACGAAGCTGTAGGTGGGATCGGTGTATTAGCGGCTGGCTGCAGCAACACAACCAGGAGGACTTTGAGTTGGATAGCAGACGCGCTATCCGATGCTAGCCGCCGACCGCATCGATGATTGGGTGAAGTCCTTCGTCGCGCCGTCGATCGCTGGAACGTAGGTGAGCACGGGTGTTGATGAACAGATGAGGGCTGGCGTAGGTGGATAGCTAATGTTTTTAGCATAGCTCTGTCGAGGTCCCGTACCTAAGTTAGCTTCTATGGCGTCATTAGCAACAGCATTGCTAGGCTTTGCCAGGCGGTACAGCATTAACCGTGTGGTTACAGGTCCAGAGTTTGGTAGTATTGTTGATCTTCTGTCTATCCTTCCAGTCAGGGGCTTATTTCTTTTGTTTCTATCTGCATTTAAGCACAATGCTATCACGTTAGCTCTGTAGCTAAAGTGCTTCGCCGATGTATTGTCGTGGAGATAAAAGTCACTGTGAATGTCCATTTCGCGTTTTCGACTCTCATTTTCAAGAGGATATAGTATCCGAGGTGGTTTAAAATACAAATCCGTGATCCACAATAGAAAAAGGAGAAAGTGTGGAATCCAATCAGCCAGCTTGTACCTAAGTTACGGTCAGAGCGAAAAAAGATACGTCCTGCACTGCACTCTAGTCCTTCACTCTCACGTTCTTCATCCACGAACCTTTCATCCTCGCTCAAATTAATGGGGTAATCGTCGCTTTCTCAGTCCGAATCGCTCTCGCTGCTGGTGTAAACAATTGGGAAATTTGAGGAGCCCTTCAACCTGTGACGTCACGCTACGTTCGGTACAGGCAAGGCTTTTTTTATCAGCGACCAAAAGTTGCGAACTTTATCGTCTATGTTCTCTACTAAATCCTTTCAGCAAAAATATGGCAATATCGCGAAATGATCAAGTATGACACATAGAATGGATCTGCTATCCCCGTTTAAATAAGAACATAACGGAGACATATATAATAGTCTCCTTTTCAGGTGAGAGAGGACGCTAAAGGCAGTACCTTTAAGGCACGCCCCCAATATTGTTGTCCGGGTGGAAATCGGGAGAAATTCGGGAGAATGGTTGCCCCGGGAGATTTTCGGGAGGGGCACTGAAATTCGGGAGTCTCCCGGGAAAATCGGGAGGGTTGGCAAGTATGATCCACATGGAGAAAAATCTACTCCCAAGTGGGCCGGACTGGTAAAATCACGGCACGATAACTTAAAAATTGTAATGATCTGTGGTCTAGATCAGTGGACCCCAACCTTTTTGTAGCTGCGGACCGATCAACGCTTGAAAATGTGTCCCTAGGGACCGGGGGGGGGGGGTTTATTTTAATTTGTTTTCATTTATAAAGAAATACAATCATGTGTGCTTACGGATTGTATCCCTGCAGACTGTATTGATGTATATTTATATATAATGTATATATTGTGTTTTTTATGTTGATTTAATTAAAAAACAACAACTTTTTTAAATTTTATTTCTTGTGATTACCGATTGGTACCGGGCCGCGGCCCGGTGGTTGGGGACCACTGGTCTAGATCATGTTTTGTGCACCCTTGTTTGTTTTAGTTTCCATGACGACTGATTAGTTTCACCTGTCTCATGTGTTTGACTCACGCATCTGTTTTAATCAGAGACTATTATTTAAGCCTGTTTTGCCAGTTAGTCGTCCTGGCGACATTACCCTGGATTTGCTCTATTGATGATCTTTTCATGCTGGTATTCTTGCTATTGCTCGTTTCATGGATCATGCCTTGTCAAGTAAGTTTTTGTCTATTCTTGTCACAGTTAGCGACTTTTTGTTTTGCCATGTCCATAGTTTACCCTAAGTGTTAGATTTTGTTTCCTGCGCCAAGTTTATGCCTCCGCCTTGTGAGCGCCTTTTGTTTGTACCCCTTTGTAGTTATAGAAAGATTAAATCATGTTTTTACCTGCAAGCCTTGTCAAGTGCGTTTGCATCCCGGGAAAACAATCCACGCAGCAAGCTGCGTAAAAATCCACGCCATGACAAAAATAAAAAAACACTTCAGATTGTTTTCTTTGTTTAAAAAATAAAACAAGCACATTCTGAAATTGTACAAATCATTTTTTTTATTTTATTTTATTTTTATAATGTCCTGCCCAGCTTCTCAGGCAAATCATATAGTAGATGTAGATGCCCATATCGGCTGCTCAGATTTACTTTACAAAAGAGAAGTGTAGGATACTTCTCTTGTTGCCTTATTTGTATTTTGACTTTATTAAATGTATTTATATTATCATTTGGTGCAGCCGGGCCAGAGCAGGAGGGGATAGAAAGAGAAAAAAAGGAAGACAGATGGGGGAATTGTGGGGACAAGAGGGGGATTAGACAGAGAGACAAAAACAACAACAGCAAACACAACAACAACAACAACAACAACAACAGAGCAACATCAGCAAATACGACATGTACAAATATGATGGTAAAAGTAATAGCAAATAAGCAGTTAGCGAAAATAAACAAAAATACAGAAATGACAATGAGCATTATTACACTAAAAATGGAGCAATATGAATACCAATAGAAATAGTGCTATTGATAATAAACAATACCAATACTTTTCCTTTATTATCAACAATGCAATTGTTCAAATGCAACAATACATATACGTAATGATAACTTGAGATACGAAAGAATGCAGAAAAATGGAGGGGAAGAAAGAGAAGCAACCTACATTAACCTTGTAGATTGTTATAGTAACAATAGGTTAAGCTTTGTCAGTGTGCCATGTGTTATACCCAGTTTACCCTAGGGCAACAACGTTAATATATGTTTGATGAAACGTGATTATGTGCATGAGTGTATGTGTGCTTATGTACTTGTATATGTACAGTATGTGTACACATATACACTTGAAATTGTACAAATCATAATGTTTTTGTTTTTTTTACACTTACATGTCGCGGTTAATAGTATTCTATCTTTATTTGTCGTTATTTATATTTTCTGAATAAATTATATGATAATGTTCATCAGTCAACTCATTGGTGTTAATTGTCAATCTATCAAGATAAAAAAATGATATCAAAATCAAATTACAGTATTTTATTTATGTAGTTTGATCATTTTCCTCGACTGATGTACTAACATCATGTGGTTTATTTTGTACATATGCAGCATCATCTACAAAGATATAAAGAATTGCTATTGCGACATCCAGTGGACACATTTAGAACAGCTGTTTCTTTCATTCAAAAATTTCAGGTTAATTTTTATACTTAGCATACTCGTCCTGCGGGCCGGATAAAACCTGTTTGCAGGCCTGATCCGGCCCTCGGGCCGTACGTTTGACACCCCTGCTATAAACTAATGCTAGCGAGCGAATGTTTTAGTCAGATCTTACAGGGTTCACTGTGACATTTGCTACACCAACTAGCTGTGGGGAGGCTTTAAATCCGAATTTTTACTTGCATCGTAAAGCCTAACAATTAGCCAAGAGGCAGCTCGTATTCCGAAAATATTGTAAACCGGGGCACTCGGCTCTCGAAGTACCACTGTGTTATAATCAATCCACTTTTTAATTCAACACCTTTTCTTTTTGGTGACAAATGTCACATTTTGTCCTGCATCCTTATTACAAGTATGTTTTGGAGAAATATCCAACTGTTATGTGAAGGTTATGCTACAGGATGACATTTCGTAATCATCCATCATGCAATAAAAACAAAATGCCCTAGTCTGGGATGGCAGATGGTCATGAAAGTTGCTGAATGATCAATAAATCACTTAGTGAGCCACACACCTTTTTATTGACACCCAAGGAGTTTTACATCTAAATTAGGTTTGTCGTAGTCGATAGTTAGTTTTGCGACTTTTGACCTGCAGTTGTTCCTCTGTGGGTAAATAGGAGATACAATTCATCATTTAGCGTTTAATCAACTTTATTTTTTCTGTGAAACTAAATAATGTACCCAGATGGGGAAAAAGTATATATACCATATATATAACCTACATTTAAATGGTCAATAGAAAACTTCATAATATGAAGCACATTTCTCCATGAGAAATCATGTAAACATGAATATAGGTTCGGTATGGTAAAACAAGCTAAGTATTTGTTGAGCATACAACAAGGCAATTGATAAAGATGTTCAGATAAAACAAAAAGACATGTGGAAAAGCAATGTTGTGAGTTGTAAAAGATCAGAAGAAAAGGTGATTAAATTGAAAATAAAACAAGTTGAAATACTGTAGAGTGGAAGCTTGCTGTTACTCTCCTGTCTCCTGGAGCGTTGACTTTGAATTCCACTTGTGATGAACAGTTATATATATATATATATATATACATATAAATGTGTTTTTATATATGTGTATATATGTGTATACATATATATATATATATATATACATATATATATATATATATATATATTTATATATATATATATATGTATATATATATATATATGTATATATATATATATATATACATATATATATATATATATTTATATATATATATGTATATATATATATATGTATATATATATGTATATATATATATATATGTATATATATATATATATATATATATATATATATATATATATATATATATATATACATATATACATATATTATATATATATATATATATATATATATATATATATACATATATATATATATATATATATATATATATATATATATATATATATATATATATATACATATATACATATATATATATATATATATATATATATATATATATATATATATATATATATATATATATATATATATATATAATATATATATAAGCTAGCACAATTAGCAAAAAAGACTGAGAAAGTTGAGGAATGCTCATCAAACACTTTTTTGGAACATCCCACAGGTGAAGGTGGGTGCCATGATTGGCAAATTGTATGCTCCAAAAGGTCAAAAGGTTCAGAGAATCTGGAGAAATCAGTGATGATATTACAGACCTTCGATCCCTCAGGCGGTACTACATCAAAAAGTGACCTCGGTGTGTAAAGGATATCATCACATGGGCTCAGGAACAATTCAGAAAACCACTGTCAGTAACTACAGTTTGTTGTTACATCTGTAAGTGCAAGTTAAAACTCTACTATGCAAAGCGAAAGCCATGTATCAACAACACCCAGAAACGCTGCCGGCTTCGCTGGGCCCAAGTTCATCTAAGATGGACTGATGCAAAGTGTTCTGTGGTCTGTGGCACGCAAGCAACAATCTTTAAAATATGTTCAGAGTGCTGATGTATTTGTTTTAAATGAGTCCTAAGGAAATACGGTTTGTCCCAATCCAGTCCGTCTCAAGGGTGTCAAACGTACTCAAGTGCTACAGAACAATGTCCTTGTCGAAAGGTCGTGCAATGGACTATTATCAATGTCTATGAACAAACTTAGATAACGATGCAACTGAAAAGAAAAGCAAGTCAATTCTCAAGTATGCTTTGTACAATTAGTTATAAAATATTCATGCAGCCAATAGGGTTGGACAATATACGATAGCCTATAAATCAGGGGTATCAAACTCATTTTAGCGCAGGGGCCGCATGGAGGAAAATGTATTCACACAAGACTAGGTAAAATCATGGCTTAATAATTAAAAAATAAAGACAACTCCAAATTTGTTTTCTTTGTCTTACTTTGATAAAACAAATAATCCTCTTGGAGTTCAAGTTTGTTGAAAATTCTAAGGAAAAAACTGGTGCAGTTTCAAAAACACCATGAAGAACACAATGAACTTTGACTTTGTCTCAGTATATTTACAAAGCCATTAAACCTTAAACACTTCCTGTTTAGTATTCTCATGTTGGCAGTTAACCATTAAAGACATGATTGGAAAAGCAATTGAGTGCTTCCTCAAACCGCCACATTGGAAACATCCACAACTGCCATAACACATTCATTTATCATCATTAAAATATTATAACATTAATATAATCAAAACAAGTGTCAAAAGGACACCATTGTAGCTGAATTAAAGGTAACAAAACTACAAACTTAACCAATGTGAACATGGTGTTACGTACAACAAGGGGGAAGGAAACGGCACGACAACAGGAGGTCTAGCTCAACAGGTTTTATTTGAGCTTTTGATGAATACGTAGGGTGTGTATGCTACTATGTGTGTGTGCATGCGAGTCTATGTGTAGATTTGAACCAAATATGAATTGTTGTAAGTGCGTGTTGGTTGTGGCAGCGAACAAGTCCAAAGGGGCGAAGCAAAAGAGGTCCGTGATCCGAGCGAGGTCCGTGGGGCAAGAGAGAGGCGTCCAAAAGTCCAGGTCCGAGAGCGGGGGTCGAGGATCGAGGAAGGCAGTCAGGGTCCAGGGTGAGTTCAGCAGGTGAGACACGGAGGTACTGTGGGAACAGGAGACGACAAGGACAGGTAAGGACTGGGCACGAAGGGGACAAAGAGAGCGAGAGAGAGAGACACAGGAGAGGAGCCAGAGACGTTAAGCTTACTGAGTCAGGGCTACGTTCCGGCGTGGAGTAGTCAGCGGAGTGAGCCTTTATGCTGCTGCCTCTCATCAAGTCCAGGTGTGTTGATATCATACCATACTATACCATACCGACTTTATTTATAAAGCCCTTTAAAAACAACCACAGTTGAAAAACAAAGGGCTGTACACCACAAAGAAATAAAGGCAAAGGACAGACTAAAAAATAAAATTTAAAACAGAAGTAAAATACACATTAAAAAAGCAAATACAAAATTACCCTGATAACAATTTGTTAGATAAAAAGCAGTTAAAAGTTAAAAACAGTTTAAAGTGTTGATAGAAGATTGCCTCCGGCTGTGAAGGCATGCGCCGTATCATGGTAAATTTAAGCATAAAATAAAATAGAACAATCACAACAAATGTAGCAACAGACATTTTTACAATGGAGTTCAGGGTGCGCATCGTGCCGTCAACAAATTGCGAGCGCTGCACGGAACGAACTACTTACTTCAAAGACGATGGTCATGTTGACTTAAGTCTTTGCATCAAGTCATTTAGTTATTTTATCTGTTGAGTGGATCATTTACAACAAAACATGTATTGCGCGTCGATACTGCATTGGTCTGCCGCCAGTCTCAACAGGAGCAGCTGATTGCGTGCACCTGCGCTGATTGGATTAGCGGCAGCCTATCCAGAGGGCGCTTAAAGTCAGATGACACGACATCTTTAAACAGTGTCATGTGTGACGTGGGTTACACTTGAATTGCCATAGCGAAATCCAGTGGACACATTTACAACAGCAGTCTCTTTCAATTAAAACAAATTGTAGTTCATTTGTATACTTAGCAAACTCATTTTGCAAGCCGCGGGGCTGATTAAACCTGTTGGCGGGCCGGGCCGTACGTTTGACACCCCGGCTAAAAGATATATCAATTTGGCTGACGATAGAGATTTCATAACGTTATATTGTGATGATGCATGCTGATGACACATTCTAGCTGTGTCCGCAAATTTGACAGCAACAAAAGGACAAACGTGTTCTTAACGCACTGTAGCAGTCTTGCCAGCGGCTAACGTCCCTCCAAAGGGCAAAGCCACCTATAAATCAGTAATCCTGGCCTCCATGGCGCCAAATAAACTGTTTTCTCGCAAGTACCATTATCAATGGAGGACAAAGAATAGCTAAACATGCTATACTCCGTAGGAGATACATGCTCAACACAACCTAAAGCTCTTGAATGTAAACAAAGGTGGGTGAATACAAATATTGATAACAACTATACCAAGAATAGAATCCGTATACGGTTGATACTTCAGTGATTAGATTCATATTTTTTGTGAGCACAAAATATGTTGTCGTTTTTGTTATTGTTTACAAACTCAGGAAGTTCGACCCTGGACACAGGAGGGCTGTAGGGCAAAAACCACAGGATTTAAATCAGAGCCAATAATAGAAAAAAAAAATATGTATTTGATAATGCCATGAAGTGTTTTGGTCTGATTATAATCGTGATCAAAAATGATCTTGAAGCACCAGTGTCAGCATTGGTATATCCGATACTGGCCCTGTACGTACTTGGTATTGGATCAATACCCAAATTTGTAGTATCATCCAAAACAAATGTAAAGTGTCAAAACAACGGAATATGTTTTGACTGGAGATGTCCGATAATATCGGACTGCCGATACTATCGGCCAATAAATGCTTTAATATGTAATGAAATTATCGGTATCCGTTTCAGAATTATCGGTATCTGTTTCAAAAAGTAAAAATTCTGACTTTTTAAAACGCCGCTGTGTACACGGACGTAGGGAGAAGTACAGAGCGCCAATAAACCTTAAAGGCACTGCCTTCGCGTGCGGGCCCAGTCACATAATATCTACGGCTTTTCACACACACAAGTGAATGCAATGCATACTTGGTCAACAGCCATACAGGTCACACTGAAGGAGGCCGTATAAACAACTTTAACACTGTTACAAATATGCACCACACTGTGAATCCACACTAAACAAGAATGACAAACACATTTCGGGAGAACATCCGCACCGTAACACAACATAAACACAACAGAACAAATACCCAGAACCCCTTGCAGCACTAACTCTTCCGGGACGCTACAATATACACCCCGCTACCCCCTATACCCCCACCTCAACCCCGCCCCCCTCTCAGGGAGAGCATGTCCCAAATTCCAAGCTGCTGTTTTGAGGCATGTTAAAAAAAATAATGCACTTTGTGACTTTAATAATAAATATGGCAGTGCCATGTTGGCATTTTTTTTTCCATAACTTGAGTTGATTTATTTAGGAAAACCTTGTTACATTGTTTAATGCATCCAGTGGGGCATCACAACAAAATTAGGCATAATAATGTGTTAATTCCATGACTGTATATATCGGTATCGTTTGATATCGGAATCGGTAATTAAGAGTTGGACAATATCGGAATATCTGATATCGGCAAAAAAGCCATTATCGGACATCTCTAGTTTTGACTATATATTTTAACAAACGTGTAGATTGAACCATGTTACAACAGGAAGTAGCCAGATATTAACATTAAATTACTCTATACTATAGTACATTTCTTTTAAGCAGAAACAGGTCAAGAGTTTTTAGGGGTTGAATTTGAACTGACTGATCCATATCAAAATGAGCATCTTTTTTTACATTTATCAAGTTAACTCATTGTCGCAGCATGAATCATATTTAGTTGCAATGGCATTGCTGTGTCCTTGGTTAAAGCATGTTTGTGAAGTTGTTGTATTATTGATGTTTTTTGAACGTTTACCTTCTTCTGTCTCACCTTCACGCTCTTTTTCTTTTCTGGGGAGTGATTTGGTTCCAGTCTGGAGTAATATGGAGGATTGTGCCATGTTTGGTGTTCAACATTACAATGATGTATTATGAAACCCTGGCTTTGAGAGGCTAGCATGAATAAGACTACATCTACGTGGATGAGTTCGGTATCAAAGTGTCACGACTTGGACTATGGTGCCGTTTCCTGCGTGGATTGTTTCCCCGGAATGCAAATGAACTGGATCGGACATGGCGTGAAGATAAGGACATGATTTAATTTTTACTATAAAAAGTGTACAAACAAAAGGTGTGCACAAGGTGGAGACACAAACTTGGTTAAGGAAACAAAAGCTTACACTTAAAGGCCTACTGAAACCCACTACTACCGACCACGCAGTCTGATAGTTTATACATCAATGATGAAATCTTAACATTGCAACACATGCCAATACGGCCGGGTTAACTTATAAAGTGCAATTTAAAATTTCCCGGGGAACTTCCGGTTGAAAACGTCTATGTATGATGACGTTTGCGCGTGACGTCGATGGTTGAAACGGAAGTATTCGGACACATTGTATCCAATACAAACAGCTCTGTTTTCATTGCAAAATTCCACAGTATTCTGGACATCTGTGTTGGTGAATCTTTTGAAATTTGTTTAATGAACAATGAAGACTGCAAAGAAGAAAGCTGTAGGTGGGATCGGTGTATTAGCGGCTGGCTGCAGCAACACAACCAGGAGGACTTTGACTTGGATAGCAGACGCGCTATCCGACGCTAGCCACCGACCGCATCGATGATCGGGTGAAGTCCTTCATCGCGCCGTCGATCGCTGGAACGCAGGTGAGCACGGGTGTTGATGAGCAGATGAGGGCTGGCGTAGGTGGAGCGCTAATGTTTTTATCATAGCTCTGACGAGGTCCCGTAGCTAAGTTAGCTTCAATGGCGTCGTTAGCAACAGCATTGCTAGGCTTCGACAGGCGGCACAGCATTAACCGTGTATTTACAGGTCCAGTGTTTGGTTCGGTGTCTCCTGATAGTAGTATTGTTGATCTGCTGTCTATCCTTCCAGTCAGGTGCTCATTTCTTTTGTTTCTATCTGCATTTAAGCACAATGCTATCATGTTAGCTCCATAGCTAAAGTGCTTCACCGATGTATTGTCGTGGAGATAAAAGTCACTGTGAATGTCCATTTCGCGTTCTCGACTCTCATTTTCAAGAGGATATAGTATCCGAGGTGGTTTAAAATACAAATCCGTGATCCACAATATAAAAAGGAGAAAGTGTGGAATCCAATGAGCCCTCGTACCTAAGTTACGGTCAGAGCGAAAAAAGATACGTCCTGCACTGCACTGTAGTCCTTCACTGTCACTTTCCTCATCCACAAATCTTTCATCCTCTCTCAAATTAATGGGGTAATCGTCGCTTTCTCGGTCCGAATCGCTCTCGCTGCTGGTGTAAACAATGGGGAAATGTGAGGAGCCTTTCGACCTGCGACGTCACGCTACTTCCGGTACAGGCAAGGCTTTTTTTATCAGCGACCAAAAGTTGCGAACTTTATCGTCGATGTTCTCTACTAAATCATTTCAGCAAAAATATGGCAATATCGCGAAATGATCAATTATGACACATCGAATGGATCTGCTATCCCCGTTTAAATACAAACATTTCATGTCAGTAGGCCTTTAACGTAGACTATGGACATGAAACAAAACAAAAACTTACTGTGGTAAGAGATGGAACGAGCATGGAAAGAATCATTACAGAGCATGAAATGAGCATGTCAATGTCGCCAGAACGACTAACTGAAAATGACAGGCTTTAAATAGTCTCTCCTGATTAAAACAGGTGCGTGAGTCCAAACAAATGAGACAGGTGAAAAAAATGAGTTACCATGGTGACCAAACAAGGGAGCGTAAACAGGAACTAAAAGAGTCGTAAACAATCAGAAAATAACAAAACAAATCATGACCATAGAACATGACACAAAGTAAAGAGGAGACTTTGATGGTTAGTGGAGAAGTAAAAACATGCATACTGTACATATGCTGCTGGATAAGAGCAAATCAAGATGTTTGCTCAGTGAGTTTTAGAGGCAAACAAGAGATACTTGTACGGCCGGAAGGGCTAAGTATGATTAGAAATTATGTATTTCAAAAACAACTGACGTTCTTTCCATTATGTGCATGTGTAGAGTGCACATATTAATACAGTTGTATAGCAGTTACCATGGCGACACACGTTTGAGGCCTCATAGTAGTAACCTGCAGTGAGGTTCACAGCAGGAACTAATGCCTTTGTATTTTTTATTACTATAAATGTATATCTTCTAATCGCTGTTAATACTAGTTGCTCATTTAGAATATAATAAAAAATTGATTATTCTTCTTTCATTGTTTTGTTTTGAAAAACTTCTGAGTCCAGTTATTTACTTTATCCATCCATCCATCTTCTTCCGCTTATCCCCCCTGGGCCCTATTCGGACTTTATCAGTGAATTCTCAGAGTTTGTTGCTGATCTAGTGACGCACACTGACAATATAATCATAATGGGGGACTTTAATATCCATATGAATACCCCATCGGACCCTCAGTGCGTGGCGCTCCAAACCATAATTGATAGCTGTGGTCTTACACAAATAATACATGAACCCACACATCGCAACGGTAATACAATAGATCTAGTGCTTGTCAGGGGTGTCACCACCTCCAAAGTTATGATACTTCCATATACTAAAGTAATGTCCGATCATTACCTTATAAAATTTGAAGTTTTGACTCATTGTCAACAAGCTAATAATAATAATAACTGCTATAGCGGCCGCAACATTAATGCTGCCACAACGATGACTCTTGCTGACCTACTGCCTTCGGTAATGGCACCATTCCCAAATTATGTCGGCTCTATTGATAACCTCACTAACAACTTTGACGATGCCTTGCGCAAAATTATTGATAGTATAGCACCGCTAAAGCAAAAAAGGGCCCCTGAAAGGCACACCCCATGGTTTACAGAAGAAATTAGAGCTCATAAATTATCATGTAGAAAACTGGAAGGCAAATGGCGCGCGACTAAACTTGAGGTTTTCCATCAAGCATGGAGTGATAGTTTAATAACTTATAAACGCATGCTTACCTTAGCTAAAGCTAAATACTACTCAAATCTCATCCGCCTCAACAAAAACGATCCTAAATTTCTGTTTAGTACAGTAGCATCGCTAACCCAACAAGGGACTCCTCCCAGTAGCTCCACCCACTCGGCAGATGATTTTATGAATTTCTTTAATAAGAAAATTGAACTCATTAGAAAGGAGATTAAAGACAACGCATCCCAGCTACAACTGGGTTCTATTAACACAAATACGACGGTATATACGACGGACACTGCCCTCCAAAATAGTCTCTCTATTTTTGATGAAATAACATTAGAGGAATTATTACAGCGTGTAAGTGGGATAAAACAAACAACATGTTTACTTGACCCACTTCCTGGGAAACTTATCAAGGAACTGTTTGTATTATTAGGTCCATCAGTGTTAAATATTATAAACTTATCACTTTCCTCCGGCACTGTTCCCCTAGCATTCAAAAAAGCGGTTATTCATCCTCTGCTCAAAAGACCTAACCTCGATCCTGACCTCATGGTAAACTACCGACCGGTCTCCCACCTTCCGTTTATTTCCAAAATTCTCGAAAAAATTGTTGCACAGCAGCTAAATGAACACTTAGTGACTAACAATCTCCGTGAACCTTTTCAATCCGGTTTCAGGGCAAATCACTCTACGGAGACAGCCCTCGCAAAAATGACTAATGATCTATTGCTAACGATGGATTCTGATACGTCATCTATATTGCTGCTTCTTGATCTTAGCGCCGCTTTCGATACAGTCGATCATAATATTTTATTAGACCGTATCAAAACACGTATTGGTATGTCAGACTTAGCCTTGTCTTGGTTTAACTCTTATCTTACTGACAGGATGCAGTGCGTCTCCCATAACAATGTGACCTCGGACTATGTCAAGGTAACGTGCGGAGTTCCCCAGGGTTCGGTTCTTGGCCCTGCACTCTTTAGTATTTACATGCTGCCGCTAGGTGACATCATACGCAAATACGGTGTTAGCTTTCACTGTTATGCTGATGACACTCAACTCTACACGCCCCTAAAGCTGACCAACACGCCGGATTGTAGTCAGCTGGAGGCGTGTCTTAATGAAATTAAACAATGGATGTCCACTAACTTTTTGCAACTCAACGCTAAGAAAACGGAAATGCTGATTATCGGTCCTGCTAGACACCGACATCTATTTAATAATACCACCTTAACATTTGACAACCAAACAATTACACAAGGCGACTCGGTAAAGAATCTGGGTATTATCTTCGACCCAACTCTCTCGTTTGAGTCGCACATTAAGAGTGTTACTAAAACGGCCTCCTTTCATCTCCGTAATATCGCTAAAATTCGTTCCATCTTGTCCACTAGCGACGCTGAGATCATTATTCATGCATTCGTTACGTCTCGTCTCGATTACTGTAACGTATTATTTTCAGGTCTCCCTATGTCTAGCATTAAAAGATTACAGTTGGTACAAAATGCGGCTGCAAGACTTTTGACAAAAACAAGAAAGTTTGATCATATTACGCCTATACTGGCTCACTTGCACTGGCTTCCTGTGCACCTAAGATGCGACTTTAAGGTTTTACCACTTACGTATAAAATACTACACGGTTTAGTTCCAGCCTATCTCGCCGATTGTATTGTACCATATGTCCCGACAACAAATCTGCGTTCAAAGAACTCCGGCTTATTAGTGATTCCCAGAGCCAAAAAAAAGTCTGCGGGCTATAGAGCGTTTTCTATTCGGGCTCCAGTACTCTGGAATGCCCTCCCGGTAACAGTTAGAGATGCTACCTCAGTAGAAGCATTTAAGTCCCATCTTAAAACTCATTTGTATAATCTAGCCTTTAAATAGACCCCCCTTTTTTAGACCAGTTGATCTGCCGTTTCTTTTCTTCTCTCCTCTTCTCCCCTGTCCCTTGCGAGGGGGAGTTGCATAGGTCCGGTGGCCATGGATGAAGTGCTGGCTGTCCAGAGTCGGGACCCCGGGTGGACCACTAGCCTGTGCATCGGTTGGGGACATCCCTGCGCTGCTGACCCGTCTCCGCGCGGGATGGTTTCCTGCTGGCCCCACTATGGACTGGACTCTCGCTGATGTGTTGGATCCACTGTGGACTGGACTTTTACAATATTATGTCAGACCCACTCGACATCCATTGCTTTCGGTCTCCCCTAGAGGGGGGGGTTACCCACATATGCGGTCCTCTCCAAGGTTTCTCATAGTCATTCACCGACGTCCCACTGGGGTGAGTTTTTCCTTGCCCGTATGTGGGATCTGTACCGAGGATGTCGTTGTGGCTTGTGCAGCCCTTTGAGACACTTGTGATTTGGGGCTATATAAATAAACATTGATTGATTGATTGATTGATTGATCCGAGGTCGGGTCGCGGAGGCAGCAGCCTAAGCAGGGAAGCTCATACTTCCCTCTCCCCAGCCATTTCGTCCAGCCCTTCCCGGGGGATCCCAAGGCATTCCCAGGCCAGCCGGGAGACATAGTCTTCCCAACGTGTACTGGGTATTCCCCGTGGCCTCCTACCGGTCGGATGTGCACGAAACACCTCCCTAGGCAGGCATTCGGGTGGCATCTTGACCAGATGCCCGAACCACCTCATCTGGCAGCGGCTTTGGTTTTGAGCTCCTCCCGGATGACAGAGCTTCTCACCCTATCTCTAAGGGAGAGCCCCGCGACCCGGCGGAGGAAACTAATTTTGGCCGCTTGTACCCGTGATCTTATCCTTTCGGTCAAGACCATAGGTGAGGATGGGAACGTAGATCGACCGGTAAATTGAGAGCTTTGCCTTCCGGCTCAGCTCCTTCTTCACCACAACGGATTGATACAGCGTTACTGAAGACGCCGCACCGATCCGCCTGTCGACCTCACGATCCACTCTTTCCTCACTCGTGAACAAGACTCCGAGGTACTTGAACTCCTCCACTTGGGGCAAGATCTCCTCCCCAACCCGAAGATGGCGCTCCACCCTTTTCTGGGCGAGAACCATGGACTCGGACTTGGAGGTGCTGATTCCCATCCCAGTCGCTTCACACAAAATTAAAATCCTTTTGTGGTCATACCATTCATCAGCCACAAAATGTGGCCTTTGGATGGACGCCCCCCATGGACTTTAAGGGCTGCTGGAGCTTTGTTCCCGCTCACGTCCACCTCATTGGTCACCGATGTGGCGAGAAATCTGGGCGCATGTCTCTGCTACTGCTGAGACAGCCATCCCGCGCGTCTTGTCCTCCTCCTCGCTAGCTGCAGCGCCGTTTACTCGCCGCCGCCACCTGTCGCTTCATCGCGAGCTTCGGGGACACACATCCCAGTGCCAAGTCCTCCCTCCACCCTTTCTTGAATTCAGACTTTTTTGTTTTTGGGGGACTACGGGAAGTCTGGAATCAGTCTTTCTATTAAATACAGTTTTACCTGAACGTGATCTCCTGTCTACGCGTGTTGGGGCCAGAACAGTGGCCTTGTGGTTAGAGTGTCTGCCCTGAGACTGGAAGGTCGTGAGTCATACCAAAGACTATAAAAATGGGACCCATTGCCTCCCTACTTGGTACTCGGCATCAAGGATTGGAATTGGGGGTTTAATCACCAAAATGATTCCCGAGCGCGGCCACCACTGCTGCTCCTCCCCTCCCAGGGGGTGAACATGGGGATGGGTCAAATGCAGAGGATACTTTCGCCACACCTAGTGTGTGTGACTATCGTAAGGACTTTAACTTTTAACTTTAACTACCACAAACTATGACATACAACACAAACAAGAAATTGGATTTATCTAAAAGACTGTTCAACTGAAATTAAAATCTTTTCATTTTTCATTCCATTTGTTTATTTCGAGCTGATACATACAGTTGTTGTCAAAAGTTGACATCCACTTGTAAAGAACATAATGTCATGGCTGTCTTGAGTTTCCAATAATTTCTACAACTCTTATTTTTTTGTGATAGAGTGAATGGAGCACACACTTGTTGGTCACAAAAAACATTCATGAAGTTTGGTTCTTGTCCCTTGTCCCATGGCAAGTTTCACTGCAATAAGGCGCTTTTGGTAGCCATCTACAAGCTTCTGGTTGAGTTTTTGACCACTCCTCTTGACAAACTTGGTGCAGTTCAGCTAAATTAGTTGGTTTTCTGACATGGACTTGTTGCTTCAGCATTGTCCACACGTTTAAATCAGGACTTTGGGAAGGCCATTCTAAAACCTTAATTCTAGCCTGATTTAGCCTCTACCACTTTTGACCTGTGTTTGGGGTCATTGTCCTGTTGGAACACCCAACTGCGCCCAAGACCCAACCTTCGGGCTGATGATTTTGGGTTGTCCTGAAGAATTTGGAGGTAATCCTCCTTTTTCATTGTCCCATTTACTCTCTGTAAAGCACCAGTTCCATTGACAGCAAAACAGGCCCAGAGCATAATACTACCACCATCATGCTTGACGGTAGGTGTGGTGTTCCTGGGATTAAAGGCCTCACTCGGATGAGCGGCGAAACGTCTTCTAAGACAAACCAAACAGTCCAGTCGACTGAATGCCTTGCGATGTTTATCGGGAAGGTTTGTGTCATCCCAGCCACGTTGCTTATCCCATTATCCCATAACCGCCGGACGATAGGCTTTGCTGGTGTGGAGTAAGGCAACAGGTAACCGAGGGGAGGACTTTGTTTCTCAGCGTTTGTGCTTATTAGGTCACACGTCTGTGTTTGTAGCTAAGGGAGTCTGTCTCCTTGTTCCAACTAAGACCACGGGTAGATTCTGGGTGTTGGAGTTGTAGGCTAACCACTTGTCCAGGCTCTCTAAAGATTCAAGATTCAAGATTCAAGATGCTTTATTATTGTCCATTCTTTAACATGTACAAGACACATAAGAACTGAAATTTCATTTTCGGCACAGTCCCACTAAGAGCAGACATACGTTACAGGGAGACAAGACGGGACCGCCAACGGATCAGCCACTTACGGCGCTCCTTAAAAAAGGTGATATTGGGAAAGGGGGGAAGAGTAAAAAATATCAGTCTAAGGCTGGTCCCTCGGGAGGGGGTCCAGACTGAGTCCAAGGGAAAAAACCTCACATAGCATAGCACACATAAACATGTTACATATAATCACAACAACTCGCAAAAGGGAGGTCAAAAGCGTCCATCGTTGAGGTGTCCTCGGGGGTGTTTTTCAGAACAGCCTGTTCCTTCGTCAAGGCCATTCGAGGGAGTCCAATCGTAGATTAGGATGTTGTTTTCCTCGAGAAGTCAAAAACAATGACCTGCCTGCTGGTTTCTCTCAAATTCAATTCAAACTTTGTCAATTGCGTCGAGAGTCCAGCTGATCATATCCATGTTTGATGTTTAGATTTGAGGACAGCGCAAAGAAAGAGGCTTCAAAAAAGTCCAGACAAGACAAAAAGGAAGAGAGCAAGCAGGGAAGGAGGGAGAGGAGAACCAGCCCTCACCTTAAACTGGGATCTTGTGGGAGATGGCTCAGGACGTTTGCATCATTGCAGGCCCACTGGCGCAAGTCAAACCCTGCTGCGGCTAAAAGCGCTCCGAGACAATCGACAAGTGACTTGGCTTCATCTTGGGAGTGCAAGCTTTGGAGAACATTGTCAACATAAAAGCAGTTCTTCACAGAAAACTTGAGGTCATTATCAGGTTTGTTGGAGTTCGCTCCATGGCGTTGCAAAACTTATGACAAGTAAATTGTTATGTTAACACTTTAAAAATAGATATATTTAACTGTTCACCTTCTTCTCATATACGTTAACATTATTGAGTAACCATTTAATGATAGCTTAAAAAATACATATTTTAGAACACTTTACATTTCTAAGTATGAAAATATGACATGGCACTGACAGGTTACAATTAAGGGTTAGGGGTTAATTAATTAATTAATTAATGCGCAGGGTAAGCTTAAAATGATCAAAATACGTAAATATTAAATGTTGTTATAAATGTGCCCATTACTACATTACATACTTACATCATCTTTATAAAACCTCAATGGAGGTGTTTGGATGTTTTTTAAGGAAATTAATGGGAGGGATTGTGCAGCTCCCATAGGCTCCATTGTAAGCACATTTTTGATTGCATTTATTTATTATTTAAAATGCAATAAAACCACAACATCCATCGTCATGTCTCTTATAACGATTGTGAACGATAGGCAACATTCAAAAATAAGTGCAGTTCCCCTTTAAGGCCATGTCTACACTAAGTCGTTTAACCCCTTTCAGTGGTGTCCAAACGTTTTCCAGTGAGGGCCGCACACGGAAAAATTAAAGCATGCGGGGGCCATTTTGATATTTTTCCTTTTCAAACCATAACAAAATATATGTCTTTTGTTAGTTTTTTTTACCTTTAGGGCTCCATAAAGGGTCTAAGTCATTAAAATGTTAAAAACAAGTCAAATTATTCTTTTTAAAAAAAATTTTTTAACGCTAACAGTAAATCTCTACAGTATATCAACTTCAAGTTGATATAAAGTTAAACAAACCAAAATGGTTTTATGCCTTTTCTGTCAAAGACAACTTAGTTTTTTATAATAAAACTGAAATATGCAGTATTTCCCCCACTGCCCAAAACATTCAGAAAGCAATGTTTGATGTGAAGTAATTAGAGCCTTAAAAATATAAATAATGCACGACACCATTGATTTTAATTCATTATTATTTTTGAGTAATCACAGTGAAAATATAAATAAAATCCCATTAAATATATTTGGGATCCAAAAGGTGCCCCACTCATAAAGTGATACATTTTTATTATTTTTTTTTTACTTTCAACACTTAAGTTACGAGATCAACTTCAGATATATCTGCCGATTTTACGTTTGAACTATTATTTTGTTTGTTTTATGCTCTTTTGTCAAAGAAAACGTTGATGTTTTTGGCAACCACACAATATATGCAATATTTTCCACATAAACATTTTAAAGTGAAATATTTGAAATAATTGGAGCCTTGAATAGGTCAATAATTCATTATAACATAGATTTTTTTTTTTTTTTTTTTGAGCAATGACAAAAAAGAAAAATAAAGATAAACAAAAGAGAAAAAAACAGCCTGCATGGCAGCTTTGTGTCAACATTGCAACTTCTTCTAGTTGGATTTCACCTCATTCCACTTTTTTTAATGTTATTTTTTATTTTTGCAATAGCATTTCCAGAACATGTGGCCATACTTGCCAACCTTAAGACCTCTGAATTCGGGAGATTGGGGGGGTGGGTGTTTGAGTTGTGTGGGGGGCGGGGTTTGGTGCTAGCGGGGGTGTATATTGTAGCCTGGAAGAGTTAGGGCTGCAAGGGATTCTGGGTATTTGTTCTGTTGTGTTTATGTTGTGTTACGGTGCGGATGTTCTCCCGAAATGTGTTTGTCATTCTTCTTTGGTGTGGGTTCACAGTGTGGCACATATCTGTAACAGTGTTAAAGTTGTTTATACGCCCACCCTCAGTGTGACCTGTATGGTTGTTGATCAAGTGTGTCTTGCAGTCACTTACGTGTGTCTGCAGAAGCCGCATACAACATGTGACTGGGCCGGCACGCTGTTTGTATGGTTAAAAAGCGGACGCAACGACAGGTTGTAGAGGACGCTAAAGGCAGTGCCATCACGACACGCCCTTAATATTGTTGTCCGGGTGAAAATCGGGAGAAATTCAGGAGAATGGTTGCCCCGGGAGATTTTCGGGAGGGGCACTGAAATTCGTGAGTCTCCCGGAAAAATCGTGAGGGTTGGCAAGTATGCGTGTGGCGGGCCGGTAAACAATTAGCTGCGGGCCACATATGGCCCCCGGGCCGCACTTTGCACACCCCTGCCTTAAATGAATAATTATTTAGCTTAGCCCAGTTACAGCCACACTAAACCATCGTTTAGGTCCCCCGCCTCGTACAAATTTTTACACGGGTAAGTCAGCCGTGTAATTCTTGAATCTCCGCCACTTAGCTTTGTATGGACTCATTGATCGTTTACAAAGTAAGTTCAGAGAGGAAGTGACGCCAGAAAGACCGCGCCCACACAGGAAGTGACATCAGAAACAAACACGCCACAACCAGCTTCATAAAAAAGCGGTTTTGTAACTCGGAGCTAACCGCTGGAAATATGAAGGCGAGTCAACCAGAAATGCCCATGTTTCTCCTTCCTCTACATGTACAGACGCTTTTGGAAATCACACGTGAATACCTTAAGAGAAAGCGATTGCAGCTACTTCGGATACAACACTTCCCAGACGACAAGAGAACTTTTGAATGCACGAAAAACTTTGTCCATTTGCCGTAGGTGAGTCAAAGAGAATGCAAGCTCCTGTGGATGGGATACAAAAGGTAGCGTGTGCTTTGTATTACCTGGCCTACGAGGGAAAACTAACTACGGAAAACAGTGAATGCTTTTGAACTGGCAAAGCAGACTGTATCAGTTATTGTCCACCATGTATGTCGCGGACTCAACGTCCAGAGTATATAAAGTCACCAAAAACGAATGGACAATGAAGGTGAAGGCAAAAGAGTGAGGAGTATCCTGACCAGATATCTAGATCCCTAGTTTGATTGATGTAAAAACTTCTTCATCACATTGTTTACGTGTCTAATAACCATTTTATTAATGTATGATGGCTAATGTGGTAATTAATCAAATGTAAATAATCAAATGTATATACTTGTTCTTATGCTTTCTGAGCTCACTATGTTCACTGCTCGCTGTACTTATCCTACCAAGTCAGACCTACACTGTTTCAATGTCCATTTCTCAGATGATATTATTGTTGATGACTGAAGTGCTGATATCAACCAAACCTACCCCCCGGATTGTAAATGTAAATAATTCAATGTATATACCATACTTGCCAACCTTGAGACCTTTGTTTCCGGGAGGTGGGGGGGTGGGGTGGGCGGGGGTGTGTTTGGGGAGGGGGGCGTGGTTGGGGCCGTGGTTAAGAGGGGAGGAGTATATTTACAGCTAGAATTCACCAACTAGAGTATTGTATATATATATTGTGATGTGCGGTCACAAAACAACCTCCCAGAGTCACTTCTGTTAGGGTTCAAACGCAGCAGCGTTGCTTTATTCAGTCACTTTTTTGGAATGCAGGTTAACTTAAGTTCCTCCCGGTTGGGGCTATCATTTAAACAAACAAATTACCGCATTTCTCATGCCTTGATCAGGTCTCCTAAATTGCCTGGAACATATAGCAGAGAAACATCTGATCAGTGCAAAGTTCAAATATCACAGCATTCAATGAATCAAACATCTTACACATTTAACAGACTAATTTACAATCTATATTTCAGTGGAGCAACACACTTACCGCCCGATGGAAGCAGACCTTTCCCAGCAGGGAGCCAGCCACACAATGAGTCAAACACTGAGGTGCTATTTAACTCAAACACAGTGATTGCCAACCTGACACAGCTGCCTTGGGGCAGGTGGCCACACCTCAGCCTGATTGAGGATAAAATTAGGGATGTACTTGCCTTCAATGACCACACCTAAAGAGTGGCGTAGTTTGACCATCTGGTGCATGCTTTCACTGTGATGGCTGGCCCTCTGCCCAGTCTCACCTGTTCGGAGGTATTGTGATGCTCCACATATCCCCCCCCCCACCCCCTAAGCTCCTTGTTGGGACGAGGAGCTTCCTGTTCCTCATCTTCATAGCGGCGGGACATCGCGTCGGCGTGGCGGATATCCTTTCCAGGGCGGTGTTCGACGGTGAACTTATAATTTTGCAGTTCCAGGAACCAGCGTGTCACCCAAGCGTTGCTGTCCTTATTGGTGGCCATCCATTTGAGGGGGGCGTGGTCGGTCACCAGAGTGAAGCGTCTTCCCCATAGGTAATACCTGAGATGGTGGATGGCCCACTTCACAGCAAGACACTCCTTCTCCACGGTAGAGTAATTTTTCTCGTGCTTTAGCAGTTTTCGGCTAATGAAGGTTATGGGGTGTTCATCGGTGCCAACCAATTGGGCTAGGACTGCCCCGATCCCAGAGCCAGAGGCATCTGTGTGGAGAACGAATGGCTTCGTGAAGTCAGGTGCAACAAGTATGGGTTCCTCACACAGAGCCTGCTTTAACTTCTCGAAGGCCTCTTCCGTTTCGGTGGTCCAAGATACTCGGTGGGTTGACCGTTGGCGAGTGAGGTCGTTGAGGGGGGCTGCTATTGTTGCAAAGTTTTTGATACATTTCTGGTAGTAGCCGATCAGACCTAAGAAAGACTGCACCTGTCTTTTAGTGATGGGGCGGGGCCAGTTTCGTATCTTCTCCACCTTCTGGGCTTGGGGTCGCACACACCCACGGCCTATCGTATACCCGAGGTAGTCGGTTTCGGTCCATCCTACCCGGCACTTCTTGCCGTTCGCTGTTAGACCAGCCTTACGAAGGGCCCTGAGGACAGCCTCCAGGTGTTCCAGATGGTGGGCCCAGGTGGCGCTGTGGACCACGATGTCATCAAGGTAGGCGGCGGCATAGGCTTGGTGAGGACGGAGGATTCGGTCCATCATGCGCTGGAAGGTCGCAGGGGCCCCGTGGAGGCCGAAGGGGAGGACAGTGTACTGGAACAAGCCGTCTGGAGTCGAGAAGGCCGTCTTGGGTTTGGCTCTCTGGGTCAGGGGTGCCTGCCAATACCCTTTTGTCAAGTCCATGGTGCTGACGAAGCGGGCAGGTCCAAGGCGGTCAATCAGCTCATCGGCTCTAGGCATGGGATATGCATCAAAGGTGGATATGTCATTTAGTTTTCGGAAGTCGTTGCAAAACCTCAAGGAGCCATCTGGTTTAGGGACGATGACGATTGGCCTGGACCAAGGGCTGTAGGATTCTTCAATGACGCCTTGGTCAAGCATCTTTTTTACCTCTTCTTTTATCGCTTCCCTCCGCGCTTCTGGGACCCTGTATGGTCGTTGTCTGACCACCTTCCCAGGCGGGGTCTCGATGTCATGTTCTATGACATGGGTGCGCCCGGGCATCTCTGCAAAAATGTCCCGGTAGCGGCCCAAGAGCTCTTGAACGTCTTGGACTTGTGTTGGGCCAAGGTCCACGCCTATATTGACGGCGGGTTTCTGGGAAGAGAGGTCCGTTAGAAGGGCAGGGCTCGGCAAAGGTGCAGCAGTGTGCCATCTTTTCAATACATTTACATGGTACAGCTGCAAACCTTTCCTCCGGCCGGGTTGCTGCACACGGTAGTTGACGGCCCCCACTCCCTCAGCGATCTCGTACGGGCCGTGCCACTTAGCCAGGAATTTGCACTCTGCCGTCGGGACCAATACTAAGACAAGGTCACCCACCTTAAACTCACGGAGACGGGCGCCCTTGTTGTAGGTTCGTGCCTGGGCAGCTTGAGCCTTCTCCATATGGTCCCGGACCAGTGGCCATACCCTTCTGGCTCTCTCCTGTAGGTGTTCCACGAGGTCTATAACGTTCCGGTGGGGGGAGGGCTGACTCTCCCAGGCTTGCTTGGCGAGGTCTAGCAGACCCCGTGGATCCCGCCCGTAGAGCAGCTCAAAGGGGGAAAAACCTGTTGAGGCTTGTGGCACTTCACGAATAGCAAACAGTACATAAGGAATTAACCGGTCCCAGTCTTTCCCGTCAACTTCAACCAGTTTCCTTAACATTGTGTTCAAGGTTGAATTAAAGCGTTCCACTAGTCCGTTAGTTTGTGGGTGATAGACGGAAGTTCTGATCTGTTTTATCTTAAGCCATTTATATAACGCAGTCATTACACGGGCCAAAAAACAGGTACCCTGGTCTGTCAAAACCTCATCTGCTATTCCCACCCGGCTAAAAAGCATGAGTAGTTCATGGGCAACATTCTTGGCGGTAGCAACACGCAAGGGAATGGCCTCGGGGTATCGGGTTGCATAATCGACAATGACAAGGATATAGCGGTGTCCACGAGACGATTTTGGCAACGGCCCCACAATGTCCATAGCTATCCGTGAGAATGGCGTCTCAATAATAGGAAGGGGTATGAGGGGATTCCGGAGAAAGGGCCGCGGTGCCGCTTTTTGACATTCCGGACATGTGCGACAAAAGTCCTCGACGGCTCGTTTCACCCCCGGCCAATAAAAACGTGCGACCACTCTGTCGTAAGTCTTCTGGGCTCCCAGATGAGCCCCTAATTGGTGGGAGTGAGTGAGATACAACACCCGGGTGACGTAACTTTTCGGCACTAACAGTTGTTCAACAACTTCCCCCCCCCTTAGTTTTTTCACTTCGGTACAAAAGACCCGCTTTGACCAAAAAATGAGGATAAGACACCCCACTCACCCCAGTGACCAGTTGACCGTCTATGGTGGCGATGCTTTGGCGGCCCATTTCCAGGTTCGGGTCAGCCCATTGGGCTGTGGCGTACTCGCCTTGAGGTGGATTCCCCTCGACCGGCATGAGCGGGAACTCAGAGAAGGGGTCTACACTGGCTGGAGGGGTCTCTCCCCCACTGGGATCTCTTTCAGATGCTCCACTTCCTGGTATGGTTCCTCTAGGTGCTCGGAAGGTGGGGAATGCGGTCCGCGGGGTCGGGGCTGCGGGGCGCCGGTCCCGGCGTCTTGTTTGTTGGGGGGGATGTGGGCGGCGGCGGCCTGGGTTCCAATACCG
Source organism: Entelurus aequoreus (assembly GCF_033978785.1). Classification (NCBI taxonomy): domain Eukaryota; kingdom Metazoa; phylum Chordata; class Actinopteri; order Syngnathiformes; family Syngnathidae; genus Entelurus; species Entelurus aequoreus. The sequence continues at coordinate 42,082,829 of NC_084745.1, forward strand.
CTGGAAGAGGACACAATCCGTGCCTATCAGCAGAGGGACAGGTAGGTTGGGGACCACCCCAGCAGCCACAACGGCGTCTCCACGGGGGGTCTGGACCCGGATATGGCTGACCGGATAATGGCGGACATCACCATGGACGCAGGTGACCGGGACGGTGTCGGAGCCGACAGGACCAGCGTAGTCAGCCCTCACCAAGGTGACGACGCTGCCAGAATCAATCAGGGCATGGGCGTCTGTACCTCCCACCCGCACCGGCAGGGAGGCATGGGGTCGGCCGGTGTCCCCGGTGTGCAAGCAAGGTCGGTGGGCACCCGAGCTGGCGGCAGAGGGCATTGAGACGTCTCGGTCCCGCTCCGGACAGGCCCAGGAGATGTGGCCTTCTCGCCCGCAGACATAGCACCTTCTGGGGGGCCGGGCCAACTTTTCCGGGGGGTTACTATCCCTTGGGGCATTACGTGGAGGAGTACGGGGAGGAGATCACCGGCGCTCACTGCCCATCCTTTCAGCAGGGGTGGGGCAGCTTGGCTCAGCTCTGGTGGTTCGAAGCATCTCGTTGCTAACTTGGTAGTTCTCCAACAGAGCTACCAGAGAATCCAGGGAGGCGGGGCTCACCTGCGCAGCATACTTTCTGGCATCGGGCGGCAAAGCTCGAATGCACCGATCAATCACCAATCTTTGGATCCAGGGTGTCTCCCCGCCACTCGTCAGCCATCCCTGGGTAAGACGTAGCAGCTCTGCGAGCTGGGCCCTGGGCGGATGGCTGGCACAGTAGGCCCAGGCGTGGTATTGCTGAGCTCTAACTGGTAGGCTGTACCCATGGCTTGCTAATATGACGGCCTTGAGCTTGGGGTAGTCTCGGGCGTCCTCTGCTGGCAGGTCGCGGCAGGCGTGCTGGGCCTCCCCAATGAGGAACGAAGCAATTATTCCTGCCCACTCACCGGGTGGCCATCGCTCCCTGGTAGCAGTGCGCTCAAAGAGCTCCAAATAGGCGTCAATGTCGTCATCGGGGCTTTGTTTGGTGAGGACTCCTCCCGGGGCTCGAACCACCGCTTCGTCTTTGTCGACCTTCTTGAGCAGTTCCTTCATCGCATTCTGCAATTCCGCTTGGCTTTGGAGGAGTGCCCTTATTGCTTGCTCCATAATGTGGTTGGGGAGGGTCTTCTATGCCCGCATTCTCCACCAATTTGTGATGTGCGGTCACAAAACAACCTCCCAGAGTCAGTTCTGTTAGGGTTCAAACGCAGCAGCGTTGCTTTATTCAGTCACTTTTTTGGAATGCAGGTTAACTTAAGTGCCTCCCGGTTGGGGCTATCATTTAAACAAACAAATTACCGCATTTCTCATGCCTTGATCAGGTCTCCTAAATTGCCTGGAACATATAGCAGAGAAACATCTGATCAGTGCAAAGTTCAAATATCACAGCATTCAATGAATCAAACATCTTACACATTTAGCAGACTAATTTACAATCTATATTTCAGTGGAGCAACACACTTACCGCCCGATGGAAGCAGACCTTTCCCAGCAGGGAGCCAGCCACACAATGAGCCAAACACTGAGGTGCTATTTAACTCAAACACAGTGATTGCCAACCTGTCACAACTGCCTTGGGGCAGATGGCCACACCTCAGCCTGATTGAGGATAAAATTAGGGATGTACTTGCCTTCAATGACCACACCTAAAGAGTGGCGTAGTTTGACCATCTGGTGCATGCTTTCACTGTGATGGCTGGCCCTCTGCCCAGTCTCACCTGTTCGGAGGTATTGTGATGCTCCACAATATATACATATATATGTATGAAATACTTGACTTTCAGTGAATTCTAGCTATATATATATATACATTTTTTTTTTTTAATTTATTTATTATACATATAAATAAAATAAATACTTGAATTTCAGTGTCCCGAGGCTATCCAGTAGATGGCAGTATTGTCCTGTTTAAGAGTGTCACAACATTGCTGTTTACGGCAGACAAACTGCTTAACGGTAGACGAAAACGTGACTGCTGTTGTTGTGTGTTGTTACCGCGCTGGGAGGACGTTAATGAAACCGCCTAACAATAAACCCACATAAGAAACCAAGAACTCGCCCTCGATCATTCTTCAGTTATAACGTGATTGGGCAGGCACGCTGTTTATATCGTGGGAAAGCGGACGTGAAAACAGACTGTCGCCGCTGTCCCCACACAGGTCCGCATTGAGCTGGAGGGGGCGTGGCCTCCAGCTCCGGCTGAATTCCGGGAGTTTATCAGGAGAAAATTTCTTCCGGGAGGTTATCGAGAGAGGCGCTGAATTCCGGGAGGGTTGGCAAGTTTCCGGGAGGGCTGGCAAGTATGGTATATACTCTGATGATTAACTTGTGTGATGACTGTATTATGCTGATAGTATATATTTATACCATGAATTGATTATCGTGGACCCCGACTTAAACAAGTTCAAAAACTTTTTCGGGTGTTACCATTTAGTGGTCAATTGTACGGAATATGTACTGTACTGTATAATCTACTAATAAAAGTCTCAATCAATCAATCAATCAATGGCTCAGGTGGGATTCACTACAATAGGGCCCCACAGCACACTGGATTCCAGTTAATTACCACAACACTGGATATTGTTCAGATAACTTAAATTAAGTTTAAGAACTTGCACACAAAGCAACACTGGAGGCGACTATGACGTGCGCATTTTTCCGCGCATGCGTATTAGGTCGCGTTGCGCCGACGGAATGAGGGGGTAGGGGGTCTTAAACGGTGGCATTGTTGTGTGTGGACATGGATAAGGTTAGGTGTGATTATCATGATGACATAGCAAGAGAAACAAAACTTTAAAAAATAAATTGAAAGGCATTTTCTCTGCCGGTGGAAGTTGTGTTTGTCACAGCCCAGAGTCAGAGATGGACACAGTCCTGCTCTCCAACCACCTGGAACTGAGGAAGTTAGTTCCGAAGTAGCGGAATCAAAGAAACAAACCATTAAAACATGTCCTACCTACAACCAATTTGTAGGACACACCTATAAGAGTAGGCTACCCAAAGTAAATGCTGATCAATAAACTTCAAAAAACGACTTGGTTTGTAGTTCTTTCTACTGCAATGTGTTTCAAATATTATTGATCTAAAAGTTTTTATTTCATTTTAAAAAGCATGTGACATGTTAAAATTGTGCTGTTTTGGGAGGGCCTAGCATGCATTAAAGGCCTACTGAAACCCACTACTACCGACCACGCAGTCCGATAGTTTTTATATCAATAATGAAATCTTAACATTGCAACACAAGCCAATACGGCCGGGTTAAATTAGTAAAGTTTATTTAAAGTTTGTTTAAATTTCCCGCAAAATATTCTGCTGAAAACGTCTCGGTATGATGACGCCTGCGCGTGACGTCACGGACTGTAGTGGACATTTTGGGACACCATTGTTGCCAGCTATTAAGTCGTCTGTTTTCATCGCAAAATTCCACAGTATTCTGGACATCTGTGTTGGTGAATCTTTTGCAATTTGTTTAATGAACAATGGAGACAGCAAAGAAGATAGCTGTAGGTGGGAAGCGGTGTATTAGCGGCCGGCTGCAGCAACACAAACACGTAGCCGGTGTTTCATTGTTTACATTCCCGAAAGATGACAGTCAAGCTTTACTATTGGCCTGTGGAGAACTGGGACAACAGAGACTCTTACCAGGAGGACTTTGAGTTGGATATGCGGTACCGTGAGTACGCAGCTGCGGCTTCCAAACATTTGATCGCTTGCCCGTACGTGCGTGCCGCTATGTCTTTGGGGAAATATATGTGCTGTATGAACTTTGCGGAGGTGAACGGTACTTTAGGCTGTGGGATTGAGTGTGTTGTGCGGGTGTTTGATTTGTAATGGCAGGTTATATGGACGGGAGGGGGGAGGTGTTTGCTTTTGCGGGATTAATTTGTGGCATATTAAATATAAGCCTGGTTGTGTTGTGGCTAATAGAGTATATATATGTCTTGTGTTTATTTACTGTTTTAGTCATTCCCAGCTGAATATCAGGTCCCACCCGCCTCTCACAGCATCTTCCCTATCTGAATCGCTCCCACTGCCCTCTAGTCCTTCACTCTCACTTTCCTCATCCACAAATCTTTCATCCTCGCTCAAATTAATGGGGAAATCGTCGCTTTCTCGGTCCGAATTGCTCTCGCTGCTTGTGGCCATGATTGTAAACAATGTGCAGATGTGAGGAGCTCCACAACCTGTGACGTCACGCTACTTCCGGTACAGGCAAGGCTTTTTTATCGGCGACCAAAAGTTGCGAACTTTATCGTCGATGTTCTCTACTAAATCCTTTCAGCAAAAATATGGCAATATCGCGAAATGATCAAGTATGACACATAGAATGGACCTGCTATCCCCGTTTAAATAAGAAAATCGCATTTCAGTAGGCCTTTAAATTGTCGCCGATTCACTTCAATGGGCGGGGCTGATTGTTTTGAATTTTGAGCTTAGTCGCAATGTGCTCTTAAGTTGATATACTACTGTACAGAAATAGATATGCTTTTTGTGCGAGAGCACATTACATGCAGTGCTTTTGTTTGTGTCCATCAAATAATAACCAAGGGAATGATATGTCATGTTCTTTGTTGGAAAGCAAGGGAACTTCAAAGTGGCCCTGACAAGGGACTCAGAGAGAAAGTGATGGGTTGCAATATCATGGATTGCTGGGAGACTGACTGTAGAAAACAAATGTCAACAACCGTGGCGGAATCGTTGCCATAGACACTGAGATAGGATGGATGACTATCCTGGATAGAAAGAGCAGGGGGTGTTGGGTGAGAAGAAAGAAAGTTCTGCTGTAAGTCTCGCTTGTTTTTCCCAATGCTCTTTAGATTTTTCTTCAGGGAAATTAGTCTCCCACACAATGAAAGTGAGGGGGTGGCATGGTGAAATCTGTTGGCCTAAGTCCTAAGGCATGCCCGAGTGTGGGTTCTTCCTTTCGCATTTTAATGTGTTGAAATACTTTTCTTTGGGCTGCAGGCAATCATGTTTTAATAATGTTTGTAGAATTTTTGTATTGGGTCAATTAATTGGTGGCTCTGAATGAAAGTGTGTCTGCTCGGTTTGCAATTTTCCGTACAGGCCGGGGGTCAGCTACCCGCGGCTCTCAAGCCCCATGCGGGTCTTTAGTGGCTCCCTGGAGCATTTTTTAAAAAGGATTGGCAATGGATAAAGATAGGGGGAAAATAATTGTTTTGTTTTAGTATGTTTTTTTGTTTGAGGACAAAGATGACACAAACCTTCCCAATTGTTAGAAAGCCCACTGTTTATGTTTGTGCGTATGCTTCAGTATTTGGTGAACATCGTTTTGTCGTACTAATTTTGGCGGTTTTGACCTCACCATAGTGTGGACTGTGACGCAAAAGTTTGTTTACATGTAAAACCTTCCACTTTTGTCTTTGTCTCATTTTGTCCACCAAACGTTTTATGCTGTGCGTGAATGCACAAAAGTGCGCTTTGTTGATGTTATTGACTTGTTGGAGTGCTAATCAGGCATATTTGGTCAGTGCATGACTGCAAGCTAATCAACGCTAACATGCTATTTAGGCTAGTTGTATGTACATATTGCATCCTTAAAGGCCTACTGAAACCCACTACTACCGACCACGCAGTCTGATATTTTATATATCAATGATGAAATCTTAACATTGCAACACATGCCAATACGGCCGGGTTAACTTATAAAGTGCAATTTAAAATTTCCCGGGAAACTTCCGGTTGAAAACGTCTATGTATGATGACGTTTGCGTGTGACGTCGAGGGTTGAAGCGGAAGTATTCGGACACATTGTATCACAATACAAACAGCTCTGTTTTCATCTCAAAATTCCACAGTATTCTGGATATCTGTGTTGGTGAATCTTTTGCAATTTGTTTAATGAACAATGGAGACTGCAAAGAAGAAAGCTGTAGGAAGGATCGGTGTATTATCGGCTGGCTGCAGCAACACAACCAGGAGGACTTTGAGTTGGATAGCAGACGTTCTATCCGGCGCTAGCCGCCGACCGCATCGATGATCGGGTGAAATCCTTCGTCGCGCCGTCGATCGCTGGAACGCAGGTGAGCATGGGTGTTGATGAGCAGATGAGTGCTGGCGTAGGTGGATAGCTAATGTTTTTATCATAGCTCTGACGAGGTCCCGTAGCTAAGTTAGCTTCAATGGCGTCGTTAGCAACAGCATTGCTAGGCTTCGACAGGCAGCACAGCATTAACCGTGTAGTTACAGGTCCAGTGTTTGGTTCGGTGTCTCCTGATAGTAGTATTGTTGATCTGCTGTCTATCCTTCCAGTCAGGGGCTTATTTTTTTTTTTTCTATCTGCATTTAAGCACGATGCTATCACGTTAGCTCCGTCGCTAAAGTGCTTCACCGATGTATTGTCGTAGAGATAAAAGTCACTGTGAATGTCCATTTCGCGTTCTCGACTCTCATTTTCAAGAGGATATAGTATCCGAGGTGGTTTAAAATACAAATCCGTGATCCACAATAGAAAAAGGAGAAAGTGTGGAATCCAATGAGCCCTTTTGCCTAAGTTACGGTCAGAGCGAAAAAATATACGTCCTGCACTCCATTCTAGTCTTTCACTCTCACGTTCCTCCTCCACAAATCTTTCATCCTCGCTCAAATTAATGGGGTAATCGTCGCTTTCTCGGTCCGAATCTCTCTTGCTGCATTGAAAACAATAGGAAAATGTGAGCAGCCCTTCCTCTGGTGACGTCACGCTACTTCCGGTAGGGGCAAGGCTTTTTTTTATCAGAGACCAAAAGTTGCGAACTTTATCGTCGTTGTTCTCTACTAAATCCTTTCAGAAAAAATATGGCAATATCGCGAAATGATCAAGTATGACACATAGAATGGATCTGCTATCCCCGTTTAAATAAAACAAATTCATTTCAGTAGGCCTTTATGCCTTAATTGTAGGTATATTTAATATCCTTTACTTGTATCCTCTTTGTTTATAATTTAGTTTTGTATGTCTCATGACACATTATCTGTATGTAATATTGGCTGCATTTCAGATAGTTGTTGGTGCGCCATGTTGTACCAGACCACAGCAAACATTACCTAGCTTGCCAAAGATTGTCATAAATCTATTAAAAGAAGACAGTCTGCCGTTTCCTTTAACTTGGACACACACATCTATCATACTTGCCAACCCTCCCGTTTTTAGCGGGAGAATCCCGATATTCAGCAACCTCCCGGCAGAGATTTTCTCCCGACAAACTCTCGGTATTCAGCCGGAGCTGGAGGCCACGCCCCCTCTAGCTCAATGCGGACCTGAGACTGAGTGGGGACAGCCTGTTCTCACGTCCGCTTTCCCACAAAATAAACAGCTTGCCTGCCCAAAGACGTCATAACATCTAGGGCTTTTATAGAGTGCACAACTGCGCGCACAAAAAGGAGACGAAGCAGAAGAACGAGGAAATTACAGACATGGCGGCCAAAATGATATACTCATCATGAACGGAGAAGTTAAACAGGACAATACTGCCATCTAATGGATAGCCACTGGAACACTGAAATTATTTTATTTTTTTTTCTATGTAAATAAAATAAAAATAAAAATATATATAGCTACAATTCACTGAAAGTCAAGTATTTCATATATATATATATATATATATATATATATATATATATATATATATATATATATATATATATATATATATGAAATACTCGAGTTGGTGAATTCTAGCTGTAAATAACCACACACCCCACCCCCAAAACCCCACCCCCACCCCCGACCAAGCTCAGATATATCTGTCAATTTTATGCTGGAACTATTATTTTGTTTGTTTTATGCGCTTTTGTCAAAGAAAACAATGATGTTTTTATACGGCTACTACACAATATATGCAATATTTACCACATAAAACATTTTAAAGTGAAATATTTGAAGTAATTGGAGCCCTGAAAATAATTCATTATAACATGGATTTTTTTGTCATAATTTTTTTTTTTTGAGCAATGGCAAAAAAAAAGAAAAATGAAGAAAGACAAAAGAAAGAAAAAAACAGCCTGCATGGCAGCTTGTGTGTCAACATTGCAACTTTTTCTCGTTAGATTTCACCTCATTCCACTTTTTTTAATGTTCTTTCTGTCATAACTCGGTCTTTGGCGTGGTTTGCTCTCCCGTGGTGCAAAAGAATTGGAACGGACGTGGCGTGCAGGTAAAGACATAGTTTAATTATTACTATAAACTCAAACAAAAGGTACAAACAAAAGGCGCTCACAGCGGAGGTAAAAAACTTGACTAGGACAAAACAAAAGGCGCGCACAATGGCGGAGAACTATGAACATTAAACAAAAACTTACGTGACAAGGAACTGTGAACATGGCATGAATGTATGATGTCGCCAGGACGAACAACAGAAACAGAAAAGCCTATATAGTGACATGATAAGTGAAAACAGGTGCGTGACTAACTGTGAACAGGTGCGTGACATGACAATGTGAAAACGTGAGACAGGTGTGTGTGAGTCCAAACGTGGAACAGGTGAAACTAATGAGTAACCATGGAAACAAAACAAAACCAGGAAGTGAAACCAGGAACTAAGGAAGTGTCCAAAAAACAAAACAGCACATGGCCAAACAAAAACATGAACACAGACATGACAGAACCCCCCCCCTTACGGACAGATCCCAGATGGCCAAAAACAAAAAACAGGATCAAGAGTCATGGGAGGGAGGGAGGGGGACATGGCGGTGGGTCGCCAGACCAGGTGTCCCCGAATCCACCGGGGCAGAGTCAGGTGGCGGCGGCGGGTAGACCGCCGCTGAACCTGACGAGGTGGGCGACCTGGGAATGGCCACATTCGTGGCAGACGAGGAGGTCGGCGCACCTGGCGTGGCGGACGCCCATGGAATGGCCACATCCTTGGCCGACGAGGAGGTGGGCGCGTTGTCGTGGCAGGCGGCGAAGCTTGGCGTGGTGCGTCAGGCGGCGAAGCTTGGCGTGGTGCGTCAGGCGGCGAAGCTTGGCGTGGTGCGTCAGGCGGCGAAGCTTGGCGTGGGGGGTCTTTGTCTTGGCGTGGGTGGTCTTGGCCTTGGCGGTCTTGGTCTTGGCAGCGTGGGTCATGGTCTTGGCAGCGTGGGTCATGGTCTTGGACTTGGCGTGGTTGGTCTCGGACTTGGCGTGGTTGGTCTTGGACTTGGACTTGGCGTGGTTGGTCTTGGACTTGGACTTGGCGTGGTTGGTCTTGGCGTGGTTGGTCTTGGCGTGGCGGTGCTTGGACTTGGTCTCGGTCTTGGTCACTTGGCGGGTCTTGGTCTTGGTCACTTGGCGGGTCTTGGTCTTGGTCACTTGGCGGGTCTTGGTCTTGGTCACTTGGCGGTTCTTGGTCACTTGGCGGTTCTTGGTCTTGGTCACTTGGTGGGTCTTGGTCACTTGGCGGGTCTTGGTCTTGGTCACTTGGCGGGTCTTGGTCTTGGTCACTTGGCGGGTCTTGGTCTTGGTCACTTGGCGGGTCTTGGTCTTGGCTTTGGTCTTGGCGTGGGGCAGCCACGGGCGGCACTTGGCGGCGTGGGGCTGCGACGGGCGGCACTTGGCGGCGTGGGGCTGCGACGGGCGGCACTTGGCGGCGTGGGGCTGCGACTGGCGGCACTTGGCGGCGTGGGGCTGCGACTGGCGGCACTTGGCGGCGTGGGGCTGCGACTGGCGGCACTTGGCGGCGTGAAGCTGCGACTGGCGGCACTTGGCGTCGTGAAGCTGCGACTGGCGGCACTTGGCGTCGTGAAGCTGCGACTGGCGGCACTTGGCGTCGTGAAGCTGCGACTGGCGGCACTTGGCGTCGTGAAGCTGCGACTGGCGGCACTTGGCGTCGTGAAGCTGCGACTGGCGGCACTTGGCGTCGTGAAGCTGCGACTGGCGGCACTGGGCGTGGAGCAGGTGGATCTTGGCATGGTCGAAAAACTGGTGGTGGTGGTCGTGCTGGTGGCTGTGGCTTGGCAGGTCGAAAGACAGGTGGTGGGGGTCGTGCTGGAGGCTGTGGCTTGGCGTGACGAAAGACAGGTGGTGGTGGTGGCCGAGCTGGAGGCTGTGGCTTGGCATGGCGATGCTGACCCACCCCACCTGAACAATTCCCAGCCCTAGCCCCCCCCTCAAGGAGCGGATCCCAGACGCGCTCCCCGCGGTCTGGAACCGTCTTTTGGGGTGGGCGGAGGGGGTTCAGGAGGAGGGCAGAATCCTCCCCTCTAAATTGTCCAAAATGTCTTTCTTGTACCTGGGATCTTGTGGGTGAAAAAAAAAAGTGTGACTTGGGCGTGGCTTGAGTCCTGGGGGGCGGGGCATGGAATTTGGGTGGCTTGGATTGACAGGATCTGATTTCTAAAAACATGTCCTGGTAATGTCTTATCATGTTTTTAGAGTCTTTGGCTGGAGGCGGATGATCAAAAGAAAAAGAGTTCAGAAAAAAAAAATCCTGGTCTGTGATGTCCTTTTGGAGCTGTGGAGCTGGCAGCAACCTGCTTCCGCCCGGAGTGGGAGGAGCCTGCGGCAGCGCCGCATGCTGTCCGCTCGCCTTCCCTGATGTCTTTGGTCTGGAGCGGCGCTTCCAGGCCTGCGGTGACGCAGCGCCATCCTCGGACCAACTGGAGCTCAATGGCACCAGATTTCCATCTGGCCCCCACATCGGGTCTCTGCGCTTACCGGAGGAATAACGCAGCGTCTCTTCCTCCAACGCGCGGAGGACCTCCCACGTTGCCTCGTCAAAATTGTCCAATTTTTTTGCGGGAGAGCTCTCGTGCTGGCGACATCTGTCATAACTCGGTCTTTGGCGTGGTTTGCTCTCCCGTGGTGCAAAAGAATTGGAACGGACGTGGCGTGCAGGTAAAGACATAGTTTAATTATTACTATAAACTCAAACAAAAGGTACAAACAAAAGGCGCTCACAGCGGAGGTAAAAAACTTGACTAGGACAAAACAAAAGGCGCGCACAATGGCGGAGAACTATGAACATTAAACAAAAACTTACGTGACAAGGAACTGTGAACATGGCATGAATGTATGATGTCGCCAGGACGAACAACAGAAACAGAAAAGCCTATATAGTGACATGATAAGTGAAAACAGGTGCGTGACTAACTGTGAACAGGTGCGTGACATGACAATGTGAAAACGTGAGACAGGTGTGTGTGAGTCCAAACGTGGAACAGGTGAAACTAATGAGTAACCATGGAAACAAAACAAAACCAGGAAGTGAAACCAGGAACTAAGGAAGTGTCCAAAAAACAAAACAGCACATGGCCAAACAAAAACATGAACACAGACATGACACTTTCTTATTTTTACAATAGTATTTCCAGAATGTGTGGCGGGCCGGTAAACAATTAGCTGCGGGCCTCAAATGGCCCCCGGGCCGCACTTTGAACACCCCTGTCGTAAGTGAAGTGAAGTGAAGTGAATTATATTTATATAGCGCTTTTCTCTAGTGACTCAAAGCGCTTTTACATAGTGAAACCCAATATCTAAGTTACATTTAAACCAGTGTGGGTGGCACTGGGAGCAGGTGGGTAAAGTGTCTTGCTCAAGGACACAACAGCAGTGACTAGGATGGCGCCCTCAAGTGGCTGGCATGGCCGCTTTACCAACCCCATGTAATCAAGACTATTCACATGTTAGTTCAGCTGGGATAGGCTCAAGCCACCCCCGCCACCCAGAGAGGGACACGCGGTAGAATAATAATAATAATAATAATACCTGGGATTTATATAGCGCTTTTCTAAGTACCCAAAGTCGCGTTACATGTTTTTCTGAACCTATCATTCATTCACACCTGGTGGTGGTAAGCTACTTTCGTAGCCACAGCTGCCCTGGGGTAGACTGACGGAAGCGTGGCTGCAATTTGCGCCTACGGCCCCTCCGACCGCCACCTATCATTCATCATTCATTTCACCGGTGTGAGCGGCACCGGGGGCAAAGGGTGAAGTGTCCTGCCCAAGGACACAACGGCAGCGATTTTTTAGATGGTAAGAGGCGGGGAGCGAACCTGCAACCCTCAGGTTTCTGGCACGGTTGCTCTACCCACTACGCCACGCCGCCCCATAAAAGGATGCATGGATGGACTGTTAAATGTTAGAGTACTAAATTTGATCAAACAAATGGGGGGTTATAAATTCACTAACGAACCAAACCTAATGACTGGCTAATTAACATGAAGGATGCAATTGGGACGTTGCAGGGATTTATGTTAGCTTGACATGTTCAGTGAATAAATATTTACCCTTACATCTCGCTCTGTGAACTAAGGCGGAAAAAGTGGCAGCTTTGCACGTGACATAGACTGCACATTGTGAACTGAATATTATGCCTTTTTAAACTTTAGCACACATCTTTCAATCATTAGCCACCGATATAATTCCGTATTCTTTTTACATACACTTTTATGAACAATTGCAGAAAAATAAACACGGCAGATGGCTAACATTTCCTGTTAGACTGAACGAAAATTTAAATGTAACACTTTTGTTTTTGCTCCCAATGTTCATGAGTTGAACTCAAAAATGTATAACTTTTGCTATATGCACAAAATACCAATTCCTCTCAAATATTGTTCACAAATCTGTCTAAATCTGTGTTAGTGAGCCAAGATAATCCATCCCATCTCTCAGGTGTGGCATATTAAAGGCCTACTGAAACCCACCACTACCGACCACGCAGTCTGATAGTTTATATATCAATGATGAAATCTTAACATTGCAACACATGCCAATACGGCCGGGTTAACTTATAAAGTGCAATTTTAAATTTCCAGGGGAACTTCCGGTTGAAAACGTCTATGTATGATGACGTTTGCGCGTGACGTCAATGGTTGAAACGGAAGTATTCGGACACATTGTATCACAATACAAACAGCTCTGTTTTCCTCGCTAAATTCCACAGTATTCTGGACATCTGTGTTGGTGAATCTTTTGCAATTTGTTTAAAGGCCTACTGAAATGATTTTTTTTTTTTAAACGGGAATAGCAGATCCATTCTATGTGTCATACTTGATCATTTCGCGATATTGCCATATTTTTGCTGAAAGGATTTAGTAGAGAAAATCGACGATAAAGTTCGCAACTTTTGCTCGCTGATAAAAAAAAGCCTTGCCTGTACCGGAAGTAGCGTGACGTCACAGGAGCTAGTATTCCTCACAATTCCCCGTTGTTTACAATGGAGCGAGAGAGATTCGGACCGAGAAAGTGATGATTACCCCATTAATTTGAGCGAGGATGAAAGATTCGTAGATGAGGAACGTTACAGTGAATGACTTGAGAGGCAGCGATGGATGTATCTTTTTTTGCTCTGACCGTAACTTAGGTACAAGCTGGCTCATTGGATTCCACACTCTCCTTTTTCTATTGTAGGTCACAGATTTGTATTTTAAACCACCTCGGATACTATATCCTCTTGAAAATGAGAGTCGAGAACGCGAAATGGACATTCAGTGCCTTTTATCTCCACGACAATACATCGGCGAAATGCTTTAGCTACGAGCTAACGTGATAGCATCTTGCTTTAACTGCATATAGAAACAAAAGAAATAAACCCCTGACTGGAAGTATAGATAGAAAGTCAACAATACTATTAAACCATGGACATGTAAATACACGGTTAATGCTTTCCAGGCTGGCGAAGGTTAACAATGCTGTGCTAACAACGCCATTGAAGCTGACTTAGCAACCGGACTGCACAGAGCTATGCTAAAAACATTAGCTCTCCACCTACGCCAGCCAGCCCTCATTTGCTCATCAACACCCGTGCTCACCTGCGTTCCAGCGATCGGCAGAAGGACGAAGGACTTCACCCGATGCGTTTGGCGGCCCGGAGACGTAGGAAGTCAAGGGGAAGTCGGCGGCTAGCGCTCCAACAAAGTCCTCCTGGTTGTGTTGCTGTAGTCCGCTGCTAATACACTGATCCCACCTACAACTGTCTTCTTTGCAGCCTTCATCGTTCATTAAAAAAATTGCAAAAGATGTCCAGAATACTGTGGAATTATGAAATGAAAACAGAGCTTTTTGTATAGGATTCTACGGGGTACCATAACTTCCGTTACTCGGACTTCGTCACGCGCATACGTCATCACACCGCGATGTTTCAGCCGGATATTTCCCGGGAATTTTAAAATGTCACTTTATAAGTTAACCCGGCCGTATTGGCATGTGTTGCAATGTTAAGATTTCATCATTGATATATAAACTATCAGACTGCGTGGTCGGTAGTAGTGGCTTTCAGTAGGCCTTTAATGAACAATGGAGACTGCAAAGAAGAAAGCTGTAGGTGGGATCGGTGTATTAGCGGCTGGCTGCAGCAACACAACCAGGAGGACTTTGAGTTGGATAGCAGACGCGCTATCCGACGCTAGCCGCCGACCGCATCGATGATTGGGTGAAGTCCTTCGTCGCTCCGTCAATCGCTGGAGCGCAGGTGAGCACGGGTGTTGATGAGCAGATGAGGGCTGGCTAATGTTTTATCATAGCTGTGAGATAATTTCTCACAGTGTGTGCAAAAATGATTTGGTTATGCAAACCACTTGTTGCAGCAGCTGTCCTGGTAGCTGGTCTCATACGATCTTGGAGGTCCTGGGCTGGTGTGGTTACACGTGGTCTGCGGTTGTGAGGCCGGTTGGATGTACTGCCAAATTCTATGAAACGCCTTTAGAGATGGCTTATAGTTGTTGTGATCCGCTGCGCGGATCGTGTTCTGTTTGGGTTTTCGGGTCACTTGTGTTTTTCTGTTTGTCTTGGTCTCCTTCTAGTTCCTGCTTATGCACCTCTGAGTTGGTTACCATAGCAACTTATTATTTTCACCTGCCGCTTGGGTTCCCAACACGCACCTGTTTGTCATCACTGTCATTATTATTTAAAGGCCTACTGAAATGATTTTTTTTTAAATTTAAACAGGAATAGCAGATCCATTCTATGTGTCATACTTGATCATTTTGCGATATTGCCATATTTTTGCTGAAAGGATTTAGTAGAGAAAATTGACGATAAAGTTCGCAACTTTTGCTCGCTGATAAAAAAAAGCCTTGCCTGTACCGGAAGTAGCGTGACGTCACAGGAGCTAGTATTCCTCACAATTCCCTGTTGTTTACAATGGAGCGAGAGAGATTCGGACCGAGAAAGTGACGATTACCCCATTAATTTGAGCGAGGATGAAAGATTCGTAGATGAGGAACGTTACAGTGAAGGACTTGAGAGGCAGTGATGGACGTATCTTTTTTCGCTCTGACCGTAACTTAGGTACAAGCTGGCTCATTGGATTCCACACTCTCTCATTTTTCTATTGTGGATCACCACATTTTAAACCACCTCAGATACTATATCCTCTTGAAAATGAGAGTCGAGAATGCGAAATGGACATTCACAGTGACTGAACATGTAAATACACGATTAATAATATTCAGCTTTGCGAAGCTAAAAAAATAGAAGCTAACCTAGCAACGTGGCCAACGTGATAGCATAGCAGTCTCAAATGCAGATAGAAACTAAATAAAAAAAAACCCTGACTGGATGGATAGACAGAAGATCAAAAATACTATTAAACCATGAACATGTAAATACACGATTAATAATATTCAGCTTTTCGAAGCTAAACAAATAGAAGCTAACCTAGCAACGTAGCCAACGTGATAGCATAACAGTCTCAAATGCATATATAAACTAAATAAAAAAAAACCCTGACTGGATGGATAGACAGAAGATCAAAAATACTATTAAACCATGAACATGTAAATACACGATTAATAATATTCAGCTTTTCGAAGCTAAAAAAATAGAGGCTAACCTAGCAACGTAGCCAACGTGATAGCATAGCAGTCTCAAATGCAGATAGAAACTAAATTAAAAAAAACCCTGACTGGATGAATAGACAGAAGATCAAAAATACTATTAAACCATGAACATGTAAATACACGATTAATAATATTCAGCTTTTCGAAGCTAAAAAAATAGAAGCTAACCTAGCAACGTAGCCAACGTGATAGCATAGCAGTCTCAAATTCAGATAGAAACTAATTTAAAAAAAAACCTGACTGGATGGATAGACAGAAGATCAAAAATACTATTAAACCATGAACATGTAAATACATGATTAATAATATTCAGCTTTTCGAAGCTAAAAAAATAGAAGCTAACCTAGCTACGTAGCCAACGTGATAGCATAGCAGTCTCAAATGCAGATATAAACTAAATAAATAAAAAAACCTGACTGGTTGGATAGACAGAAGATCAAAAATACTATTAAACCATGAACATGTAAATACACGATTAATAATATTCAGCTTTTCGAAGCTAAAAAAATAGAAGCTAACCTAGCAACGTAGCCAACGTGATAGCATAGCAGTCTCAAATGCAGATAGAAACTAAATAAAAAAAAACCTGACTGGATGGATAGACAGAAGATCAAAAATACTATTAAACCATGAACATGTAAATACACGATTAATAATATTCAGCTTGGCGAAGCTAAAAAAACAGAAGCTAACTTAGATGCGGCGGCGGGCTTACTCACTGTAGTGCGTCTGCTATCCTGCTCAAAACACAACACAACCTCCTGGTGTTGGTGTTGCTGTAGTCCGCCGCTCCACCGATCGCACCTACAACTTTCTTATTTGCAGTCTCCCTTGTCCATTAAACAAATTGCAAAAGATTCACCAACACAGATGTCCAGAATACTGTGGAATTTTGTCGAAGAAAACAGAGGTATTTGAATTGGGTCCAAACACTTCCCTTGACCTCGTGACGTCACGCACATACGTCATCATACCGCAACGTTTTCAAGCGGAAGTTTCCTGGGAAGTTTAAAATTGCACTTTATAAGTTAACCTGGCCGTATTGGAATGTGTTGCAATGTTAAGATTTCATCATTAATATATAAACTATCAGACTGCGTGGTCGGTAGTAGTGGGTTTCAGTAGGCCTTTAAGTCTGCCTTCCCATTCAGTCTGTCTTGCTTCATAGTTTGTTTCCTTACAACAGATGACGACTTTTGTTCCTGCTCTGAAACCTTCTAGCTCCCACGCTAAAGGCTCTGTTTACCTTCTAGCTCCCACGCTAGCTCCTTTTGTTTCTGCCTTAAGTGCTATGAGCACGTTTTTGTTTGTTCCAGTATTATTTATTTCTTAAATAAATCATTGTTTACCTGCAAGCTGTGCCCGAACCCCGATCTGCATTCCTGGGAGAACAACACCCGCATCACCATGCGACCCGGTCGTCACAATAGTAGAGAAATGAACAACAAACCCCCACCTCTGGAGAATCTCCTGACGGCCGCTTAAAGGGGCTGCTCCGAATTACTCCCTGTTAACTGCATATATCAGGGGTGGGCAATTTATTTTTTACAGGGGGCCGCATGAGCAACCTGAGCAATGCTGGAGGGCCACACCGACAATGTTTCAATTAAATTTTGCTCAAATTATTTTTGATATACCGTAAGATAAGTAATAATAATAATAATAATTTCATTTAACCTAACTTAACTTTATACAAAAGCAGATTGCTTTTGATGGTTTTATTTTTAACACTGTCTTACACAACACTACCTGATGTATAATACAATGCAAAAATGTCAATTTCTGTCACTTTATCCTGCATCCTCTTTAAAAGTCCAACATTTTTCCCCGAATGCCCAGGTCTGGCATATATGAATGCTAATCAAGAACAACATTTTTATGTGCACAATCAAACAATACAGTGAATAATGATGACAAAGTCAAGTAACAGGTGTGGTGAATTATGTCCTTAAATCAACCGCTACAGTGCTTTATTTAAGTGTGACGGTAAAGAAACATTTAGATTTAAAATTCCAGTCGAACCTTCTGGCTATGAACTTGGAAATTCCGACTTCCCAGTACAAATAGTACACACCATAAAAGTCCAGACGGCAGATAATTTGCGCATGTGCGAACCGCTGCAATTTCTGCCCTGTGAAGGTCCATCAGCTTTCACTTCAGTCTCCAAGACACAAAAAAGTATCCAATAACAATGGAATCAAACCAGTCAGTGAATAATTTAGTTTAACAGGTAAATAATTACCGTATTTTTCGACTTTGGTAGGCTATGTAGCCGCATCGCATGATGGATTGTACTGTGCTTCAACATACGAGTATTATTATGGTGTGTGTATAAGGTAAGACATATTATCTGGCGTTTTGTTTCGCAATATTGTGCAAAAGAAACTTTTCTTACCTTGTGGTACCTGCTGATCTGTATTAAGGTTCTGCAAAAGTCCTGAAAATTTGCGCGCGTCCGCCATTGTAGTCCGTGGCAACACCGTAGTCGATAAGCTTCTTCTTATTCTGTATCTTCTTGTTATGGGACATTCAT
This sequence comes from Entelurus aequoreus, assembly GCF_033978785.1. Lineage (NCBI taxonomy): Eukaryota > Metazoa > Chordata > Actinopteri > Syngnathiformes > Syngnathidae > Entelurus > Entelurus aequoreus. The sequence goes on from NC_084745.1 coordinate 42,101,156, forward strand.
CCTCCACTGTTGCCATTTCTAATATAAAGTAGCGTAAAGTTCTAACTTATATCTCACTATGGAAGCATTAAAAACTACCGGTGTAGTGAGTTTACATATTTCCCCCAAGGAACTTTAGTTATTAGAGAGTTCCGATCGGACGGTTTTTCATGGGACACATTTCCGACGTTGTTATTGCACTAGTGAGCCACGGATGAGGAGATGCTGCTCCGTTATTGATTTAAGTAAAGTCTGAATGTCTTTAAAACAGTTAACTCCATCTTTTGACACTTCCTCCACTCCCGTCCTTGCACGCTACACCACTACAACAAATATGACGGAGAAAAGACGCTGCCGAAGGTGAGCCACGTAAATAAGACCGCCCAGAATACGGCACAAACTGAAGCGACTGTCCAAAAGCGGCTCAAAGATGATCTGCAAAACATAATCTATGCAACATTTTGACCCAAGAAACACCATTATATGTTATGTAGACCACAAGGAAGTGTTTTCCATTTAGAAAGAAAAAAAAAAATAAATAATATGACCCCTTTGATGCGCCCTATAATCCGGTGCGCCTTTTGTATGAAAATAGACCTGACTAGTCCCGCTCATCGGCAGTGCGCTTTATAATCCGGTGCGCCCTATGGTCTGGAAAATACGGTACTCCTTATTTTCCTGATTTTATTTTGTTTAGTTTTTTCAGGTGAAAATAAGTTTACAGCATATTATTTAACCCAAATTCAAAATCAATCCACACTTCACCCAATTGCATGGCTTTGAATGATGTCACGTCCGGCTCACATACAGCTCTTTGAATATGTGTGGTGGTCGAGCAGTGCCTGTTCTAAATGGGTACTAGGCTCCATTTATTCTTTCTCGAAGAAAAAAGCCCAATGCTTGCATCTTTTTCGGTTTTGCAAACTGTTCAAATCGCGAAAAGAATAAATGTTTCTTCACACTTCCTCGAGATGTAATCAAAAAGGGCGGAAGAATACAACATTTTAGTATATACCGTATTTCCTTGAATAGCCGCAGGGGCGTTAATTAATTTAAAACCTCCTGTCACACCTGCGTTTACCGGAAACCGGCGGGATGGCCGTGCATGCGGTAATTATTTTAAAACCTCTTCTCACTCCGGCGTTTACCAAAAGGAATCCATAAAATTTAGGCGTGCGCTTTGAGTGTGATGTAAGCATACCATCATGAAAAGCACATTTAATTAACAAAAACGTTATTATGGTCTTACCTGTACTTATAAATGGAGTCCATTTGCAGCTCCTTCTGACCAAAAGCATCGATAACTTGTTTATAGAAGTCTTCCTTATTTTCTTTCTTCAGTTTTAAAAGTCTCTGTTTCGATGGAGATATTCCTTTAATTATTACCTCCTGCTTCGATTGAAAGTCCAGTTTAGAAAACTGTTTTATTTTAGATACCGGTATGTGATCCTCCATGTTAGAAGTTCAGGCAGAGGGAAAAAATAAATCTCTTGCTGCGTGTGTTCACTTCTTCTGCAGTACAGGAAGTCGCAAGAAGGATCACTAGCGCGGCAGCGCCCTCTACCACCAGGAGGCGGGAGTGATTTAATGACTTAGACAGTATTTCACACACGCAGCTACGGTATATTAATAAAACATAGCTGCTTACTGTTCTCTTTAGCATACTGTACCGGTATTCAATAGCTTGAACCTTAAATCCTACTGAAAAGCTCTTTATCTTTTTTCCTTTGTGCGATTGTAAACTACTGAAATCAGCTTCCTCCATTTTGAAAATGAGGACAGATGCGTCACTCGTGACGTAACGAATTTGACCCGGTGGAAGTTCTAGCCATATGCTAAATATTTTGCGAAACGAGTTTGACCCGGCGAAAATTATAGACATGCGATAATAAAATTAATATTTTGCGAAACGAATTTGATCCAGCTTCAATAATAAACCGGCGATAAGGCCAAGCATGCGTTAATTATTTTGAGAAACGAGTTTGACCCGGCAGTAATTCTAGACGTGCGAATACTATATTCCCTGCGCCAATTCAAGGAAATACGGTATATATATATATATACTTCAGTATAAGGAAGCAAAGTCGAAGAACGCACAAGTTTGCAGTGACCACTTTGTTAAAAGTTTGTTTGATATATTTGAACCAAACTTCATGAATGTTTTTTTGTGACCAACAAGTATGTGCTCCAATCACTCTATCACAAAAAAATAAGAGTTGTAGAAATTATTGGAAACTCAAGACAGCCATGACATTATGTTCTTTACAAGTGTATGTAAACTTTTGACCACGTGAAACCCGTCATTGGCTTTGGGTCGTATGGACAGAAAATCAAAAAGGACTGAACTGGAATGTTGAACAACATAACTAAGAGCCAAGACAGAGGAACAGAAGAGCCGCCTCTGTGCATTACTGAGAGCATAGATGCAATATCAGAAGGAACCTTGGAGAGAATGAGGCAGAAGGTAAGCAACACATGCCATCACAGACAGACATTCCAGAGACAAACAAGAATGAGTCCGATGGAAAAAAAAAAAAAAAAAGACTACATTTCCTAAAGCAGACAAAGCTACAAATTGGAAGACATGTCACAAAAAACAACGGCGAGCGTTACCAAGGATCTTCAAACAATTTCAGAATTACAATCATTTCAAAGAAATGTAACAACTTTTCTTCCACTGTCTGGCTCAGCAAAACTTAGACAGCCATGGGTAAATATTATATACAAAAGTTTCAGTAAGAAGAACCCATGTGTACCCTTACCTTTAAGAGCCATCAAATCAAAATCCTTCAAAGACGGAAAATCAACAGTCCATATTTGAACATCTGTGCCGTCTGGACATTCCCGTCCTCCATCCATCCATCCATCTTCTTCCGCTTATCCGAGGTCGGGTCGCGGGGGCAGCAGCCTAAGCAGGGAAGCCCAAACTTCCCTCTCCCCAGCCACTTCGTCCAGCTCTTCCCGGGGGACCCCGAGGCATTCCCAGGCCAGCCGGGAGACATAGTCTTCCCAACGTGTCCTGGGTCTTCCCCGTGGCCTCCTACCGGTCGGACGTGCCCTAAACACCTCCCTAGGGAGGCGTTCGGGTGGCATCCTGACCAGATGCCCGAACCACCTCATCTGGCTCCTCTCAATGTGGAGGAGCAGTGGCCTAGTGGTTAGAGTGTCCGCCCTGAGATCGGTAGGTTGTGAGTTCAGACCCCGGCCGGGTCATACCAAAGACTATAAAAATGGGACCCATTACCTCCCTACTTGGCACTCAGCATCAAGGGTTGGAATTGGGGGTTGAATCACCAAAAATGATTCCCGGGCGCGGCTACGCTGCTGCCCACTGCTCCCCTCACCTCCCAGGGGGTGATCAAGGGGATGGGTCAAATGCAGAGGACAAATTTCACCACACCTAGTGTGTGTGTGACAATCATTGGTACTTTAACTTTAACTTTACTTTGAGCTCCCCCCGGATGGCAGAGCTTCTCACCCTATCTCTAAGGGAGAGCCCCCCCACCCAGCGGAGGAAACTCATTTCGGCCGCTTGTACTCGTGATCTTGTCCTTTCGGTCATAACCCAAAGCTCATGACCATAGGTGAGGATGGGAATTTAGATTGACCGGTAAATTGAGAGCTTTGCCTTACGGCTCAGCTTCTTCTTCACCACAACGGATCAATACAGCGTCCGCATTACTGAAGACGCCGCGCCGATCTGCCTGTCGATCTCACGATCCACTCTTCCCTCACTCGTGAACAAGACTCCGAGGTACTTGATCTCCTCCACTTGTTGCAGGGTCTCCTCCCCAACCCGGATATGGCACTCCACTCTTTTCCGGGCGAGAACCATGGACTCGGACTTGGAGGTGCTGATTCTCATCCCAGTCGCTTCACAGTCTGCTGCGAACCGATCCAGTGAGAGCTGAAGATCCTGGCCAGATGAAGCCATCAGGACCACATCATCTGCAAAAAGCAGAGACCTAATCCTGCAGCCACCAAACCGGATCCCCTCAACGCCTTGACTGCGCCTAGAAATTCACGTTCTGCAATGCAAAATTCCTCTTTCGAGGGCAAATAAAGCCAGTGGGTGACGGTCATGTAAAACATCATTGTGGTACAAAGTGTCATTCCGCAACATAAAAGTGGTGAAAACAATTTCATACAAGCAACAATTACAAGAAGAGAGAACAAAGCAAGAGTTCTACCTATAGGAGTGAGCCAACTTTAATATAGCAGACGTAGGAAAACACCCGTTGCTGAACTCATTTTAGGAAACATCACCAAAATGTTTAAACAAAAATGTTCTTAAGGTCAGAAAAAGTACACAAATCCATGGAAACATACTTGACTCACACAATAATTAAAGATGTCTGGGTACTGTTGCGTGCGACCAGTTTTCCTCTCAGGGAATAAAACACACTGGTCAATCCCAAGTTCTTTTGGATGACATACAGTATATGTTGAGTAAGGACCACCGAGACAGAATAGTACTTGGCCAAGTTTTACTAAAGCTTTAGGAGACCAGCTCTTACAACGCGACAATAGCATCAGCAAGAAGAGATCTAAACCCAAACAAAAAGAGTCCGTTTATGTAGAGCGAAAACAGCCCCTCCCACCCAGAAAGAAATACAGCTGTTGTTCCAAACAGATAAGGCCTTCTCCACAAAAAGGGAGTATAGTATACCCCTATGCGGACAGTGCGGCGCCTTCAATGTGAAACAAAGAGTTTACTAGACCCATAGTGTTCACATGGGAAAATATTAGATGCTACCAACATGACTATGGATTAAGAAAGAACACTTAAAACTATCTCACTTTCACAGTACACATAGCACTTTCAAGTTGACCCTTTTGCTGTACACGTACATACTGAAACTGGAATAAGCATCGTCAGAAAGAAGTCCCCAAGGCATCCAAGGTTCCTGGTCCACCAAAAATACTTCTTTATTACTCTCTCACTTCCAGGAGTGGGTCAGAGTGCTCTCCCACTTCCAGTGTTTGCAATGCAATGTATTGAACACTCAATACCACCAATAACATTCTGGTTAATGCAGTTCCTACGCAAACTAGCACAGTACACAAGATTGAGAGTACATCAGGTGGAAACTGATTACAGCCGTGCTCTTTTGCAAAGTGTTGTCCTGTCATTCAACAAGGAAAGCATTGTCAGCGACTTGGACTGGGCGTTTGCTGTTCGCACCAAGGAAAAGAAATAGACAGCTAAAAGCTATCATCCACCCAATCATTTGGGACAAAACAACCAACAAAGGACCGGAGGGGTTTACATTTGCAATGTTGCAAAATACAACTTCAATTACCACAGCACTCAAAACCTTGCATTCATTGTGCACTGTTTCCATTGGCAAACAGAAGAACAATACTGTCCAGCCACACCTGAAGGTCATGCAAGACTTGATCAAAGCATGCAAGGCTGACATCTTAGAGAGTAAAACTGTAAAAGACAGCCCAGGCCCCCTTATCCTTAATTCCCCCTAGTAGCGTCACGGCTGTGATGCGCAATCGCCACCGAACGTCACCGCCATCTATCGTCTGGCAAATCCCCACTCTTGTTCTATTGTGGCTCCGCCGCAAAGAGAAACAGCGCAGACTTTTACAAGATCTTGCGAATGCGCGCATAATCATGTGATAAAGTAAACACTGAAGTAAACATCGCGGAACGTCTCACTTATCTGTCCATCAATGCCCACAGGCTAACTTTGACTAGACTCGTGAAAAACACAGTTTTGCCTTGCAGAACGAGCACTTTATTTTCTTTGTAGCAAGCGATAACACAACATGCTTCCACTGCATCCGTGTTAGCTGATATTTGACACAGGACTGTTACGTTCGACGGGGGAAGGAGACGGCACAGAGGCGGAAAGTAGGTATAGCACAAGGCATATTTATTAACCTTGATGATGCGGTGGAGTGTGTATGCTACTACGTGTGCAGGACTATGTGAAACATTTTACTAGGGAATGTTACCAGCAAAGTGTTGTAGGTGCGTGTTGATCAGAATCAGGAAGTCCAATAGGGCGAGGCTGGTTGGGAAATCCGTGAGACAGGTGAAAGATCTGGGGGCAGGAGAAAGGCGTCAGAGTCCGTGTACGAGCGAGGGGTCGAGATCCGGGAAGGCAGTCAAGATCCAGGGGGGGATTCCAGGTAAGCGAGGCGCACAGCTCGAATCCAAGGACGTGGAGGAGATATACAGCATTTGGGTCAACAAGTTTGAAATTACGTCTAAAAACCTTTGACAAGTTGACTTCATACCCGTCCACTGCCCATTAGAATGTTTCAAAATATATAACATGATCCGCCCTAATTTTATTTTGCAAGTAATCCGAGTAATTTACTTTGTGTTCGTGCAAGACTTCATGTCCAAGAATTTGCATGGCAGGTAATGTGGTTTGAATAACAGGACCATCAGTTTGTAATGTTTGCAGTTCTCAGTTTCTCTCACTGTGAAGTTGTACAGCCATTTATTGTTTACGACCATGCAGAGCCCGCCCCGAACTTACTTCCATGTTTTGACTGTGTCCCTGTCAAAACATATTGTAGTAAAACCCTGCAGGTGCAAGTCCACGTCATCAGAAAGCCAACTCTCTATAAAACAAAACAGACTGGTTCGCCGGTAATCTCAAGCCAACTTGATGAGTGCAGAAGCTTCATCCTCCTTTTTCCGAAGGGATCGTACATTTGACCTGTTGATGGCAGGTAGCGGTGACCAGCTTCCCCTTTTCCTCAGTCTGTTCCAAATCCCTTTTCCCCTGGCATCTGCGATGAAGCCCAGTGGGAAGGTGATCTATGAGGCCCGGTGGTATCTGACGTAGCTCAAGGGAGGCGTCGCTCATCTCCAGCAGGTAATCCCGTGTGTAGGTGATTCTGTCTGGGTTGGCGATGAATAGCGTTGCCGGGTCCAAACATTGTCCAACAACTTGGTGCAGACCTGCAATCGTGAGCCAAGTACACACCAGATGAAACACTGATGTCAACAACATTCAACTAATCATAAATCACACTCTAAAAAACATGATAAAACTGCTTAAAAATCAATTTAAAAGCATTCCCCTGTCATGGTTTGTCGTGACGCCTCGGTGTGGTCCTGCGCGGCGGCTAAATGTAGCTAAGCTACAGGTGAAGCTATCCCTTAGCAATTGTAGCAAGCTACACTACAAGCTACACAGCAAAAGTAGCTTGCTTCATTAGAGCTACATTATATAAATACCATATTTTCCGGACTATAAGGCACAAAACTCAACAGTGCGCCTTGTAACCCGGTGCGCCTAATGTACAGAATAATTATGGTTTTGCTTACCGACCTCGAAGCTATTTAATTTGGTACATGGTGAAATTATATGTTTGACCAGCAGATGGCAGTCAAACATAAGAACAATATGTAGACTGCAATTTAATGGCAGTCATACACAAGAGATACGTGTAGACTGCAATATAACTCAAGTAAACAACACCAACATGTTATATGTTCCATTGAAAATATAGAACATTACACACGGCGCTCAAAAATCTATCTGTTTTAGTATGACTTCGGTAAGCTATGAAGCCGCACCGCTTGATGGATTGTACTGTGCTTCAACATACGAGTATTATTATGGTGTGTGTATAAGGTAAGACATATTATCTGGCGCAACTTTTCTTACCTTCTGGTACCTGCAGATCTGTATTTGGGATCTGCATAAGTCCTGAAAAATTGTGCACTTCCGCCTTTGTAGTCCGTGCCGACCCCGTAGTCAATAAGTTTCTTTTTCTCTATCTTCTTGTTAATAATAATAATAATAATAATAATAATAATAATAATAATAATAATAATAATAATAATGGATTAGGTTTTATATCGCGCCTTTCTATTATTAGATACTCAAAGCGCTCGCAGAGAAGTGGGACCCCTTCATTCATTCACACCTGGTGGTGGTAAGCTACATTTGTAGCCCCCGCTGCCCTGGGGTAGACTGACGGAAGCGTGGCTGCCAGTTTGCGCCTACGGCCCCTCCGACCACCACCTATCATTCATTCATCATTCATTCACCAGTGTGAGCGGCACCGGGGGCAAGGGTGAAGTGTCCTGCCCAAGGACACAACGGCAGCGATTTGGATGTCAAGAAGCGGGGAGCGAACCTGCAACCCTCAGGTTTCTGGCACGGTCGCTCTACCCCACTACGCCAGGGGTGGGCAATTCATTTTTACCGGGGGCCGCATGAGCAACCCGAGCACTGCTGGAAGGCCCCGTCAACAATATTTCAATTAAATTTTGCTCAATATTATTTTTGATATATACCGTAAGATAATACTTTCATTTAACCTAACTTAACTTTATACCAAAAGCACTGCTTTGGAAATAATTTGTACCCCTTTCAGAGATCACATTTAGTTCCCCTTAAACATCCTCATGTTGCTGTCACGAGGGGGGGTCCGCAGCTCGCTGCGGGGTTGTTCTTTCGATGCCAAAACGGCTCCGGACGACAGCGTGAAAGGTGAGCTTGGATTTATTAAACATAAATCACTCAAACCATCACAACCACAAAAATACAACAAAAAAGGCAAGCGTGCCTAAAATACAAAAGAAGCTGCTAGTTAGCAGAAGCTAGGACATGGACTATGAAAACTTACTTGGTCAACAAGGGACATGAACCGGTGTGACAAATACAATGAACGCAGAACGAGTGTACAGAAAGAAAGACTTAAATAACTCAGACATGATTAACAATAGGTGCGTGACTCAAAACGTGAAACAGGTGCGTGACATGACAGGTGAAAACTAATGGGTGACCATAGAAACCAAACAAAACAAGGAAGTGCAACCAGGAACTAAAGAGAGTCCAAAAACCAAGCAAAACATGGCCAAACAAAAACATAATTAACACAGACATGACAGAACCCCCCCCTTACGGACAGATCCCAAATGTCCAAAAACAGGATCAAGAGTCATGGGAGGGCGGGAGGGGGACATGGCGGTGGGTCGCCAGGCCAAGTGGCCCCGAATCCACTGAGGCATAGTCATGTGGCGGCGGCGAGTGGAACGCCGCCGCCACAGGCGAGGTGGGCGACCCGGGAAGGGCCACATGCGTGGCCGACGATCAGGTGGGCGCACTTGGCGTGGCGGACGACCAGGTAGTGGCCACAACCGTGGCAGACGAGGAGGCATGCGCGTCGTCGTCATTGCAGGCGTGGAAGCCGCAGATGACGCAGATGCGGGTGCAGCAGATGAAGCAGGCAGCGAAGCAGGTAGCGAAGCTTGGCGTCGGGCGGCGAAACTTGGCGTGGCGCTTCGGGCGGCGAAGCTTGGCGTGGCGCTTCGGGCGGCGAAGCTTGGCGTGGCCATGGTTGGTCTTGGCATGGTTGGTCTTGGACTTGGTCTTGGCATGGTTGGTCTTGGACTTGGTCTTGGCATGGGTCTTGGTCTTGGTCTTGGCGTGGAGCTGGTACCGGAGCTTGGCGTCGTGGAGCTGGTACCGGAGCTTGGCGTCGTGGAGCTGGTACCGGAGCTTGGCGTCATGGAGCTGGAACCGGAGCTTGGCAGCGTGGAGCTGGAACCGGAGCTTGGCGTCGTGGTGCAGGAACCGGAGCTTGGCGTCGTGGTGCAGGAACCAGCGCTTGGCGTCGTGGAGCTGGTACCGGAGCTTGGCGTCATGGAGCTGGTACCGGAGCTTGGCGTTGTGGAGCTGGTACCGGAGCTTGGCCGCGTGGAGCTGGTACCGGAGCTTGGCCGCATGGAACTTGACGTGGTTCAAGTGGCCTAGCTGGGGGCTGTGGCTTGGCATGGTGACGGACTGGTGGTGGCGGCCGGGATGGAGGTTGCTGCCTGGTTGGGTGCAGCTGAGCCACCCCACCAACACAGCTCCCGGCCCTAGCCCCCCCCCTCAAGGAGCGGATACCAGACGCGCTCCCTGCGGTCTGGCATCTTCTCTAGGGGTGGGTGGAGGGAGGTCAGGAGGGGGGTAGACTCCTTCCCTTTAAATTGTTCAGAAATTCTATTCATCACCAGTGTGCGGGATGACGTCATCAGCACGGGTCTCCTGCGGCGGCGAGGAAGACTGGGCTGGTTGGGGAATTTTGTTGTCCGGCGGAGGATCCTGGGGGAACGACGCGCCATGCTGGCGAAAAGAAGCCTTTCTGGCTGGCCTCCATCTTCGCCAGCGCTTCTCCACCACCTCCTTGGGGCTCGTCTGCGGAAGAACGTCTGCTGCGTTCATACTGTCACAAGGGGGGGTCCGCAGCTCGCTGCGGGGTTGTTCTTCCGATGCCAAAACGGCTCCGGACGACAGCGTGAAGGTGAGCTTGGATTTATTAAACATAAATCACTCAAACCATCACAAACACAAAAATACAACAAAAAAGGCAAGCGTGCCTAAAATACAAAAGAAGCTGCTAGTTAGCAGAAGCTAGGACATGGACTATGAAAACTTACTTGGTCAACAAGGGACATGAACCGGTGTGACAAAGACAATGAACGCAGAACGAGTGAACAGAAAGAAAGACTTAAATAACACAGACATGATTAACAACAGGTGCGTGACTCAAAACGTGAAACAGGTGCGTGACATGACAGGTGAAAACTAATGGGTGACCATGGAAACCAAACAAAACAAGGAAGTGCAACCAGGAACTAAAGAGAGTCCAAAAACCAAGCAAAACATGGCCAAACAAAAACATGATTAACACAGACATGACAGTTGCACAATGAAATGTAAGCATAGGATGAAGTGTGCATTCCTGTAACTTTCTCTAGTAACAGCATTTCATGATTAATATGAATAAATTAACATTAATAATAAATGACAGTAGAATAAGCACACGTATGACTGAGGAGTCATAGTGTAACTTTGTGTGGTGTTTGAGTTGAGTCCGATTTTTTGTGTGGCCATAAACGCACCAGTGGTTTAGTGGTATGCGTGTTGGTGACAGATGACAAGTTGGTTTTGGCCTGGTTTGTACGGCAGAAAATGACTGGTTTTTCGAGATAGAAGTGTTTTACTCATGTTTTTGGTGTGGTTATGGCCGAATATAAACAGTTTTGCTCAATAAAGTGATCGATGTAATTCCTGGCCTCTAAGCATCTCGATAGACGTTACAATAATTGAACTGTGTTCAATTGAACGGTGTTGACGAACATCGTTAGGGCCGCTTGTTGTCACTGTCACTCAAAGTTGCATTGCAAAATTACACAGAATAAATGTATTTATTTTGTTTAGAATTCAGATGGGATTTGATTTGGTGCGCTGCATATATTTGCTGTGCGCATAGGACGCTTGAGCAGTGCGCAATTGCGCAGGCGCGCACCTTAGAGGGAACGTTGCTTGGCAGTCCATGTCTTGTTGAAAACACGCCATTCGTCATCAACTTTTCTCTTTTTAGCGTCTCGGGTGTAAAGCGTGCATCACTTGTTGCTGTGCACCTTCACTCACAGGTTACACACGGACATACATAAATAACAATTTTGAAAATAAAAGCGGCACAGTTGTATTGCGCGCATGACATACATGTTTTTTCAACTTTATTTTGTAATTTGAGATTGCAGCTGTTCACATTCACTCACAATCACGCACGTGCATACGTCTACACGGAAGTAATACAAATAACGCTTTTCAAAACAAAAGCAGCACCGTTGTATTGCACACTCGACATAGATACTTTTTAAAATGTATTTTGTAATTTATGATTGGCCTCACGCGGGCCGGACAGGGACGCACAAAGGGCCGGATGTGGCCCGCGGGCCGCAGAAGGCCCAGGTCTGCACCACGCCATACCGCCCCGTTGTTATGGGACATTCATCCTCCGCTGTTGCCATTTTTAATATAAAATAGTGTAAAGTTCTTACTCACATCTGCCATGTAAGCGCTAAAACATACTGGTGTAGTGAGTTTACATTATTCACCCAAGGAACTTTAGTTGTTAGAGCGTTCCGGTCGGACGGTTTTTCACGGACACATTCCCGGCGGATGAGGAGACGCTGATCCGTTATTGATCTAATTAAAGTCTGAATGTCATTAAAACAGTTAGCTCCATCTTTTGATACTTTTTCCACTCCCGTCCTTGCATACTACACCGCTACAACAAAGATGACGGGGAGAAGACGCTGCCGAAGGTGAGCCACGTAAATAAGACCGCCCACAAAACGGCGCATCCTGAAGCAACTGTCAGAAAGCGGCTTGAAGATGATCTGGAAGGACCTCAACGATGGAGATGGGATATCCAGAAACTGCCCAGGCGGAGCCTCCCCCTGAGAGAAGAAAAAAAGAAAGAAAAAGGAGGAGATCACAGACGCGCACACAAGGCCCCAGTAGCTGTCTGCCGCGCAACACCACAGCATGCCACACGACACACCGAGGCGTCACAACAGCCCGTGCGCAGGGACTAGACCCACCAGGCCCCTACCAACATGGAAATCTGGAATGGGGTGGGCAGCGACACGCAGGATCCTTAGACATGCCACCTGGCTGCAGCAGCCTGGGACGCCAAACCCTGTGGGAAAAACAGGCTCTTACCAGTCAACGGCCGCCCCAAAAAAAAGAAATTAAAAAAAAAAGAAATGTAATCATGTATTTATGAATTTAATTACAATTATAATTAATTTGTAACACATTTATCTAACTTAATATTGTATTTATTGAATATATGTGGGTCCCATTGCACCCTCCATATACAGTATGTATGCATATTAAAGGCCTGCTGAAAGTAGATTTTCTTATTTAAAAGGGGATAGCAGGTCCATTCTATGTGTCATACTTGATCATTTTGCGATATTGCCATATTTTTGCTGAAAGGATTTAGTAGAGAACATCGACGATAAAGTTTGCAACTTTTGGTCGCTGATAAAAAAGCCTTGCCTGTACCGGAAGTAGCGTGACGTCACAGGTTGTGGAGCTCCTCACATCTGCACATTGTTTACAATCATGGCCACAAGCAGCGAGAGCGATTCGGACAGAGAAAGCGACCATTTCCCCATTAATTTGAGCGAGGATGAAAGATTCGTGGATGAGGAAAGTGAGAGTGAAGGACTAGAGGGCAGTGGAATCTATTCAGATAGGGAAGATGCTGTGAGAGGCGGGTGGGACCTGATATTCAGCTGGGAATGACTAAAACAGTAAATAAACACAAGACATATATATACTCTATTAGCCACAACACAACCAGGCTTATATTTAATATGCCACAAATGAATCCCGCATAAAAAACACCTCCCCCCTCCCGTCCATATAACTCGCCAATACAATTCAAACACCCGCACAACACACTCAATCCCACAGCCCAAAGTACCGTTCACCTCCGCAAAGTTCATACAGCACATATATTTCCCCAAACTTACGTACGTGACATACACATAGCGGCACGCACGTACGGGCAAGTGATCAAATGTTTGGAAGCCGCAGCTGCGTACTCACGGTACTGCGTATCCAACTCAATCCTCCTGGTAAGAGTCTCTGTTGTCCCAGTTATCCACAGGCCAATTGTAAAGCTTGACTGTCATCGTTCGGGAATGTAAACAATGAAACACAGGCTACGTGTTTGTGTTGCTGCAGCCGGCCGCTAATACACTGCTTCCCACCTACAGCTTTCTTCTTTGCTATCTCCATTGTTCATTAAACAAATTGCAAAAGATTCACCAACACAGATGTCCAGAATACTGTGGAATTTTGCGATGAAAACAGACGACTTAATAGCTGGCCACAATGGTGTCCCAAAATGTCCGCTACAATCCGTGACGTCACGCGCAAACGTCATCATACCGAGACGTTTTCAGCAGGATATTCCGCGGTAAATTTAAAATTGCACTTTACTAATCTAACCCGGCCGTATTGGCATGTGTTGCAATGTTAAGATGTCATCATTAATATATAAACTATCAGACTGCGTGGTCGGTAGTAGTGGGTTTCAGTAGGCCTTTAAGATCTATTTGTGTATTTCAAGAGGGCATTTTACCCATTTTAGCAACCTATTTATAGATCATAATCACTTGTAAATATTAACTGTATGAATCAATCCCATGGCACTAATTGTGGCTTACCCCTTTCCATCATTTGGTAACACTTCCCATTCTCTGTGAAATACATTAAACATGGTGTGAAACACAAAGAACAATTCTGACCCATGGTCAAAACAAAATCTGTTTTTTAGTTTGTTTTTTATTTTCGGGATAAAGACAGACTGTAAAATTATATATTATCATGTCAATACAATATATTTGTATAGTACTTAGTCACGCTGACCAAGAGAAGTGTTTTGCCCTCCCTTAGAACAAATATTACTGTATATATGGTAATACTTGATAATAATAATCCTTTATATGGTGGAAAAAAGAGTGATGGCTTGCATAGGCATAGTCTATTTGTACTTTTTTTTTCTGACTCTGGCGTAAACCATTTGTATATTGAATGAGAGCAGTTCAATATAACACAGACGAAAGATGGTAAACAGTATCCATCTTCTTTAGGCGCTGGCGAGAAGCATTCATAAAGGGCAAATCACCATAATGCAATCAAAAGGAAAGACCCTGTCTGAAATCATTTCTGTGCTTGGAGGGCAGATCAGATGAATTTCTATCAAAGCAAACAAACGTGTGCCATAGTGCGGACAAAAGGGTAAAAATAAGTGAAGCTACACTGCAAAAAGTCGGTGTTCAAAAACAAGAAAAAAAATTAAATTAAATTAGGAGTATTTTACTTGAACTAAGAAAAATTATCTGCCAATAGAACAAGAAAGTTTATCTTGTCAAGGCTTTCCAAAAGAAGTAAAATTATCTAACCTCAATGAACCCAAAAATACCTTAAAATAAGAATATTCTCACTAATAACAATTAAGTGCACTTTTCTTGATAGAAAAAAAAAAGACATTTTTTCTCAATATGTTGAAAAATATTCTTAAATTAAGTAAATGCTAGTGCCATTATCTTGACATAATGATATGCGCTCGGCATTACATTTCTTGAAACCAGCAAACTTACACTAAAAACTAGTTTATTTTTCTTAATGGAAAGGCAACAAGGCAACCGCTTGTTACTCTCGGGGTCTCCTAGTCGCTCAGGCAAATCATATTGTCTAAAAATGCATTTTTCCATCGCCAACATGACATCAACACGCCAAGTGCGTGCTCTTTCAGTCAATTAGTGCGCAAGGAATATATATATGTATATATTAGAGATGTCCGAAAATATCGGCCTGGCGATATTATTGGCCGATATATGCTTTAAAATGTAATATCGGAAATTATCGGTATCGTTTTTTTTATTATCGGTATCGTTTTTTAAATTTTTTTTATTTTTATTAAATCAACATAAAAAACACAAGATACACTTACAAATAGTGCACCAAACCAAAACATCTCCCTCCCCTGTTTACACTCATTCCCACAAAAGGGTTGTTTCTTTCTGTCATTAAAGGCCTACTGAAACCCACTACTACCGACCACGCAGTCTGATAGTTTATATATCAATGATGAAATCTTAACATTGCAACACATGCCAATACGGCCGGGTTAACTTATAAAGTGCAATTTTAAATTTCCCGCTAAACTTCCGGTTGAAAACGTCTATGTATGATGACGTATGCGCGTTACGTCAATAGTTAAACGGAAGTATTGGTACCCCATTGAATCCAATACAAAAAAGCTCTGTTTTCATCTCAAAATTCCACAGTATTCTGGACATCTGTGTTGGTGAATCTTTTGCAATTTGTTTAATGAACAATGAAGACTACAAAGAAGACATTTTTAGATTGGATCGGTGTATTAGCGGCTGGCTGCAGCAACACAACCAGGAGGACTTTGACTTGGATAGCAGACGCGCTATCTGACGCTAGCCGCCGACCGCACGGATGATCGGGTGAAGTCCTTCGTCCTTCTATCGATCGCTGGAACGCAGGTGAGCACGGGTGTTGATGAGCAGATGAGGGCTGTCTGGCGTAGGTGGAGCGTTAATGTTTTTATCATAGCTCTGTGCGGTCCCGTTGCTAAGTTAGTTTCAATGGCGTCGTTAGCAACAGCATTGTTAAGCTTTGCCAGGCTGGAAAGCATTAACCGTGTATTTACAGGTCCATGGTTTAATATTATTTTTGATTTTCTGTCTATCCTTCCAGTCAGGGGTTTATTTATTTTGTTTCTATCTGCATTTAAGCATGATGCTATCACGTTAGCTCCGTAGCTAAAGAGCTTCGCCGATGTATTGTCGTGGAGATAAAAGTCACTGTGAATGTCCATTTCGCATTCTCGACTCTCATTTTCAAGAGGATATAGTATCCGAGGTGGTTTAAAATACAAATCCGTGATCCACAATAGAAAAAGGAGAAAGTGTGGAATCCAATGAACCCTTGTACCTAAGTTACGGTCAGAGCGAAAAAAGATGCGTCCTGCACTGCACTCTAGTCCTTCACTCTCACGTTCCTCATCCACAAATCTTTCATCCTCGCTCAAATTAATTGGGTAATCGTCGCTTTCTCGGTCCGAATCGCTCTCGCTGCTGGTGTAAACAATGGGGAAATGTGAGGAGCCCTTCAACCTGTGACGTCACACTACTTCCGGTACAGGTAAGGCTTTTTTTATCAGCGATCAAAAGTTGCAAACTTTAACGTCGATGTTCTCTACTAAATCCTTTCAGCAAAAATATGGCAATATCGCAAAATGATCAAGTATGACACATAGAATGGATCTGCTATCCCCGTTTAAATAAAAACAAATAATTTCAGTAGGCCTTTAATATTCTGGTTCCCACATTATATATCAATGTATAACAATACCGTCTGCAAGGAATACAGTCAGTAAGCACACATGATTGTACGTGCTGCTGGTCCACTAATAGTACTAAACTTTAACAGCTAATTTTACTAATTTTCATTAATTACTAGGTTCTATGTAACTGTTTTTATATTGTTTTACTTTATTTTTTATTCAAGAATAAATGTATTTTATTTTATAATTTTTTAAAAGGACCTTATCTTCACCATACCTGGTTGTCCAAATTAGGCATGATAATGTGTTAATTCCACGACTGTATGTATCGGTATCGGTTTATATCGGTATCGGTAATTAAAGAGTTGGACAATATCGGAATATCGGCAAAAAGCCATTATTGGACATCCCTAGTATATATATACATATAAATACAGCCCGGCCCCCAGACAAATTTTTCTTTATTGTAATTTTGAAGAATTCATCTGAATGTGCATGAACTATTTCTGTTCAAAATAGTTAGAAATCTCACATGTGAAATGTTTAAATATTAACTGTCCGTTTACTGTACTGTGCCAACTGTACTACTATATGAGTACGTATATTCTATTGTTTCATTGGAAATAAAACAGCAAAGTCCATTTGGCTGTCATCTGTTTTAATTTCGAGACACAATTGTGTTAGTCATGATTTTTTTGTTCATGCTTGAAATAAGAAATGATTACTTTAAAAAAGTAGTTTTATATCTGTGAGTGTTGATGACACAGCTTTGCAACAGTTGATATTCTAGTTTTGTCACACCGCGGTGAGGAGAGTCTTGTCTTGGTTTTTTCTGTCTTGTGATTTGCATGTATTATTTTGAAAAGCATCTCCTCTTGTTTCAGATCACGGGCCCTTCCTCTTGTGTCACCAGTCTGACGTCATCCCTGACCCTTGATTGTTTCCACCTGTTTCCCATTACCCTCATGTTCCATATAAGCCCATCCCTCTCCTTGTTCTGTGCCAGATTGTCTCGATCCTTCGTGCCTGTCTTGCCTCCTAGTTCATGTTCTTGTCTTGCCTCGTCCCACGACCACGTATGTTTATCCAGCGTTTTTCAAGCTGTAATTTTGAGTTAACCTTTTCCTCCCTTAGAGCGACCTTTGTTATTTAACCTTTTTCAACCGCAGTGGTGAGTTGTGATTTTTCTTTAAATATTTCCTTCCTCAAAGTTTGAGTGATTTTTGTTTATATAAATGTTAGAATAATTGTGAGAGTAGTAAGTTTTGGGAGTCCTTTATTTCTTCCTCCGTTTGGAGCGCTTTTTGTTAAAGTTTTTTATAGCAGATTTGTTGCTAGTTATATTGTCTTATTTTTGTCTATTCCTCCGTTGGAGTGATTTTTGGTTCTTTCCCTTTTTGGAAACGTTTTTTTTGATATAGTAGAACCTCATAGTGATTGTATATTTTCTGCTCTGGAGGTTAGGAGTTATTTTCAAAATAAAAGCCTTATTTAGAACCTCCCCTCTCTGCATCTGAGTCCCTTCATTCACCCAAGCCTGACAAGTTTCAAGCATGTTTTACTCAATATAGGTCATAAAATCTCAGCAAAAAGCTATAAAAGAGATAATTTAGGACCAAAACGCTAACATAAAATCTGCTTAGTGAGAATTATCTTATCAGACAGAAAAATAAGCAAATATCACCCTTATTTGAGATATTTAATCTTACTTAGATTTCCGTTTTTGCAGTGTAATCCGTATCTTTTTAGTACAAGAGCGGTTTCTGCAGTAGAACATGTTCACATGTGGTAAACAAGCAGCACAAAAAACTAAACCAAACACAAATGCAATACATGTTAAATATTATTTTACTTTCATGCTTATCATCAAATCAAACTGTGATGATCCGTTGCCCGGATCATGTTTTGCTTAGCTTAGTATTTCCTTAGTTCTTGATTTAGTTTGGTTTTAGCACCCTGGTTTGTTTCTTTGTTGCCATGGTTGCTGATTAATGTCACCTGCCTCTGATTAATGTCACCTGCCTCTGATTAGTGGGACGCTCACCTGCTCCCGGTCACTAATCAGAGAGCTATTTCTTCCTGCCTCTCGCCACACTCTGCCTGGCTGTTCGGTTTGCTACACGCAACGCAACGTTGCTGCACATACAAACACACACACGCACATACAAACACACACACATGCACATACAAACACACACATGCACATACAAACACACACACAGAGCACTTTTGACAATAACAAGGCAAAACCAAAAAACAAAATATGGCACGGCACTGAGGATTTGAGATTAAAAAAAAGCCAACTTTGAGGCATCCACATTGGAGAATAACTAAAATTAACGCCGCACATGTACATATATTTTATCACATGTTTTACACTACATATATACACACATACACACACATGTATAGTACAAAACATATGACAAAACACATGTAAAAATGTAAATATAAATAACACAATAAAATAATAAAGGGTTATAACGACCTGTGGGTCAGGTCATATTTAATGATAAAAGCACTGAAACAAACAACTTAGATTTAAAAAAAAAAACAGCACTCGTCAAATATAAACAAAATCTGGTTATTTTGGACTTTTTGTCTCTTGTGAACTTCCTAAATATGTTCTAACCCATATCTGGGCAAATATTTTGACTCGGGGGCCACATTGAGAGAACAAATTTGTCTGGGGGGCCAATGTGTATGTGTGTATAAATTCTATATACACATTTAGCTGTAAAAATCTGCTGTATAGTAGTGAGTGTGTTAGGTTCCCTTTTTTTTTTCTACGAACACTAATACCAAAAGTCACAATGTCCGATAAAATCCTAAAAAAGTTATGACAGTGTGACGACCGGGTCGCATGGTAATGCGAGGTGGTTCTCTCAGGGATGCAGATCGGGCTTCGGACACAGCTTGCAGGTAAAGAATGATTTATTTAAACATAAATCAGACAGGAACAAAGAAAAACGTGCTCATAGCACTTAAGGTACAAAACTAATGGACTAGCGTGGGAGCTAGCAAGCCAAACTAGCCTAGTGTGGAAAGTAGCAGCTAAAGAGCAGGAAACAAAAGTCGTCAACTGTTGTGAGAAAACAAACTACGATGCAACACAGACTGAATGAAAAGGCAGGCTTATATAATGAAGACAATAATGAAAAACAGGTGCGCGTCGGGAACACCCGCGGCAGTTGAAAGTAATCAGTTGCTATGGTAACAAACTCAGGTGCATAAACAGATACTAAAAAGGAGTCCAAGACTAGCAGAAAAACACAAATGACTAGAAAACGTAAACCGAAATATGATCCGGGCAGCGGATCATAACAGACAGACCATTTTGACTGTAAAATTTTGGAATTTTACAGTTTTTTACTGAATGAAACACCCAAAATGTACATTAAAATAAAGAAAGTGGGATTTACAATATTAACTACGAACAGTAAAACACTGAATATCAACAACATATGAATGTCGCTCCTCTTTTACTTCTCAGACCAGCTCCTCGATAGTATCTTTTACAATCAAGCAAAACACAACAAAAATGTAACAAACAGCAAAATATGAAAAGGAATAGCTAAACATGCTTTATTACACACCATTGGACGATACTATAGCTAACCGCTAACACCCTGAATGTAAACAAATGCCATGGGTGGATCTACACCCGACATCCACTCTAATGATACCAAGTACAATAGTGTATCTAGTCGATACTACTATGATTACATCAATATTTTTTATCGTCACATCTTTTTTCCATTTTTTAAATTCATAGTATGTTAATAAACTTAAGAACGTCCCCGGAAACATGAGGACTTTGAATATGACCAATGTAAGATCAATGTATTGGATCGATACCTAAATTTGTGGTATCATCCAAAACTAATGTAAAGCATAAAAAAACAGAAGAATAAGTGATTATTACATTTTAACATAAGTATAGATAGAACATGTTGAAAGAGAAAATAACCAGATATTAACAGTAAATGAACTAGTGGATTAATAATCAATTTTTACAGATTGTCCCTCATAATTTTGACAAAATAATAGAATGATAAATGACACAACTAATTAGGAGTCTTTGTTTACTTACTACTAAAAGACAAGTTGTCTTGTATGTTCACTATTTTATTTAAGGACAAACTTGCAATAAGAAACATATGTTTAATGTACCCTAAGATTTATTGTTAAAATAAAGCCAATAATGCCATTTTTTTGTGGTCCCCCTTATTTGAAAAAGTACCGAAATACATTTTGGTACTGGTACTGGTACTAAAATATTGGTATCGGGACAACACTAATGGGAAGTGAGAAGTTATACCGGGACACCCCTAATATTTGTGCTGATATCATGTCGGATCTTTGAGCCGGTAATATCGTGTTGTATTGGGGCACCCTTAATTGTTTGTGCTGGTATAGGATTGGATCGACAAGCCTGCAATATCCTCAGTGAAAAAGTCGTATCAGGACACCACTTATTGTTTGTACTTATATTAAAGAGTGGATCGTTAAGCATGCAAACGTATGAACTGGTCATTTTATGTACCATATTTTCCGGACTATAAGGCGCACTTAAAATACTTTTTTTCCTCAAAACTCGACAGTGCGCCTTATAACCAATAACTAATGTAAGGAATACGTTTGGTTGAGCTTACCTACCTTGAAGCTATTTTATTTGGTACATAATAAAATGATAAGTGTGACCAGTGGATGGCAGTCAAACATAAGAGATAAGTGTAGCCTGCTCTATGATGGCAATATGACTAAAGTAAACAACACCAACATTGTATATGTTCCATTGAAAATATAGAACATTACACACAGCGCTCAAAAATCTATCAAAACTTTTTAGTACGACTTTGGTAAGCTATGAAGCCACACCGCTTGATGGATTGTACTGTGCTTCAACATATGAGTATTATTATGGTGTGTGTATAAGGGAAGACATATTATCTGGCCTTTTGTTTCGCAATATTATGCAAAAGCAACTTTTCATACCCTCTGGTACCTGCTGATCTGTATTTGGGATCTGCATAAATCCTGAAAAATTGCGCAGGTCCGCCTTTGTAGTCTGTGCCGACACCTTAGTCGATAAGCTTCTTCTTTTTCTCTATCTTCTTGTTATGGGACATTCATCCTCCGCTGTTGCCATTTCTAATATAAAGTAGTGTAAAGTTCTTACTTATGTCTGTCTGTAAACTCGCCATGAAAGCGCTAAAACATACCGGTGTAGTGAGTTTAGGAACTTTAGTTATTAGAGAATTCCGGTCGGTTGGTTTTTCACGGGACACATTTCCGGTGTGGTTGTTTCCGGATGAGGAGACGCTGCTCCGTTATTGATTTAGGTAAAGTCTGAATGTCATTAAAACAGTTACCTCCACCTTTTGACACTTCTTCCACTCCCGTCCTTGCACGCTACACCGCTACAACAAAGATGACGGGGAGAAGACGCTGAAGAAGGTGAGCCGCGTAAATAAGACCGCCCACAAAACGGAGCATCCTGAAGCGACTGTCAAAAAGCGGCTTGAAGATGATCTGTAAAACATAATCTATGCAACATTTTGGCCAAAGAACCACCATTACATGTTATGTAGACCACAAGGAAGTGTTTTACATTTAGAAAAACTAAATAATAATATGACTCCTTTAAAGGCCTACTGAAATCCACTACTACCGACCACACAGTCTGATAGTTTATACATCAATGATGAAATCTTAACATTGCAACACATGCCAATACGGCCGGGTTAGATTACTAAAGTGCAATTTTAAATTTTGCGCGAAATATCCTGCTGAAAACGTCTCGGTATGATGACGCCTGCGCGTGACGTCACGGATTGTGGAGGACATTTTGGGACAGCATTGTGGCCAGCTATTAAGTCGTCTGTTTTCATCGCAAAATTCCACAGTATTCTGGACATCTATGTTGGTGAATCTTTTGCAATTTGTTCAATGAACAATGGAGACAACAAAGAAGAAAGCTGTTGGTGGGAAGCTGTGTATTAGCGGCCGGCTGCAGCAACACAAACACAGCCGATGTTTCATTGTTTACATTCCCGAAAGATGACAGTCAAGCTTTACCATTGGCCTGTGGAGAACTGGGACAACAGAGACTCTTACCAGGAGGACTTTGAGTTGGATACGCAGACGCGGTACCGTGAGTACGTACGCAGCTGCGGCTTCCAAACATTTGATCGCTTGCCCGTACGTGCGTGCCGCTATGTGCATGTCACCTACGTAACTTTGGGGACTTTGGGGAAATATATGTGCTATATGAACTTTGGGGAGGTGAACGGTACTTTGCGCTGTGGGATTGAGTGTGTTGTGCGGGTGTTTGAGTTGTATTGGCGGGAGGGGGGGAGGTTTTTTTTATGCGGGATTAATTTGTGGCATATTAAATACAAGCCTGGTTGTGTTGTGGCTAATAGAGTATATATATGTCTTGTGTTTATTTACTGTTTTAGTCATTCCCAGCTGAATATCAGGTCCCACCCGCCTCTCACAGCATCTTCCCTATCTGAATCGCTTCCACTGCCCTCTAGTCCTTCACTCTCACTTTCCTCATCCACAAATATTTAATCCTCGCTCAAATTAATGGGGAAATTGTCGCTTTCTCGGTCCGAATCGCTCTTGCTGCTGGTGGCCATGATTGTAAACAATGTGCAGATGTGAGGAGCTCCACAACCGGTGACGTCACACGCGTATCGTCTGCTACTTCCGGTACAGGCAAGGTTTTTTTATCAGTGACCAAAAGTTGCGAACTTTATCGTCAATGTTCTCTACTAAATCCTTTCAGCAAAAATATGGCAATATCGCAAAATGATCAAGTAGGACACATAGAATGGACCTGCTATCCCCGTTTAAATAAGAAAATCGCATTTCAGTAGGCCTTTAATACGCCTTATATATGAAAAAAGATTTAAAAAATAGACCATTCATCGGCGGTGCGCCTTATGGTCCGAAAAATACGGCAACTTTACAAATAAGAGCTTCAGCTAAAGTCTATGAATTATTTTGATAAATCCTAATAACATTTCCAGCTGTCTAATTATGAAAACCACACGATGAAGCCATTAATGGCGTCCTCATTAGTTGTCCCGAGGTCATGTCAGTTGTACAGTGCACTCTGTCACACGCTGGAGTGCTGTCCATTGAAAAACAAAACCCACCGGGCCTTCTTCTCCGGCTGAATGTGTGCGGCGTTCGGTGCCTTTTCTTATCTGGCTGCGAGCCGCAATGAGAGCCGGCTGTGTAATTGAAATGTCAGGCGTACAGCGGTTTGACTGAACGGGGAGCCTTTAGCCATGCCCCAATGAGCCCATGACAGATGAGCAACAGCTTCCCCAATGAGAAGTGGCGTTCCCTCAACCCGCTCCTCCTCCTCGCTCGTCCTCCACCCTCGTCCATCATCCCATCTAAGGCCACTTTCCGATCCCGCTTTCTGCTGATCCCCGCTGCCTATCCGTCGTCCCGCGGTGATTAACAACGGCGCTCTGTAGTTAGAGAGATATTAAAACAAATGGACGGCTGTGTCAGGGTCTGAAGGAACGCCAACTTCAACTATTGTGTTATTGATGGGGGGGCCCTGAACCTGCCTTTCAACAAGCGGATGCAGGTGAAGAAACGGCGGTTTGATTGCTGACAAGAAAGGGCACAATGCAGTATTAGTCACTTGTACATAATCCGCAATGATTCATAAGACTGCATCGTTTATAATACACGCTTACTCCCACTCGCTGCTTTCTAATTACGGGGCGTTCCAGGAACAATAAACCTGTGATGGTGAAATAATGTAATCACATCTCGGCGACATAATAATCCATCTGTGAAAACTGGCACAATTTGGGCGTCGAATGCAGACATGATTTGACAGTTCAAAATAAAGGTTGCCTGGCGCAAATTAAGAATGTCTAAGACAGTGGTTCTTAAAGGCCTACTGAAACCCACTACTACCGACTACGCAGTCTGATAGTTTATATATCAATGATGAAATCTTAACATTGCAACACATGCCAATACGGCCGGGTTAACTTATAAAGTGCAATTTTAAATTTCCCGCTAAACTTCAGGTTGAAAACGCGTTTGTATGATGACGTATGCGCGTGACGTAGCCAGTGAAACAGAAGTATCGGTACCCCATTGAATCTAATACAAAATAGCTCTGTTTTCATCTCATAATTCCACAGTATTCTGGACATCTGTGTTGGTGAATCTTTTGCAATTTGTTTAATGAACAATGAAGACTGCAAAGAAGAAAGTTGTAGGTGGGATCGGTGTATTAGCGGCGGACTACAGCAACACAACCAGGAGGACTTACTTGGATAGCAGACACGCTAGCCGAAGCTAGCCGCCAACCGCACAGATGATTGGGTGAAGTCCTTCGTCGCGCCGTCGATCGCTGGAACGCAGGTGAGCACGGGTGTTGATGAGCAGATGAGGGCTGGCTGGCGTAGGTGGAGCGCTAATTTTTTTTATCATAGCTCTGTGAGGTCCCGTTATACTAAGTTAGCTTCAATGGCGTCGTTAGCAACAGCATTTTTAAGCTTTGCCAAGCTGGAAAGCATTAACCGTGTATTTACATGTTCATGGTTTAATAGTATTGTTGATCTTCTGTCTATCCTTCCAGTCAGGAGTTTATGTATTTTGTTTCTATCTGCATTTGAGCTCGATGCTATCACGTTAGCTCACTAGCTAAGTTAGCTTCAATGGCGTCGTTAGCAACAGCATTGTTAACATTCGCCAGGCTGGAAAGCATTAACCGTGTATTTACAGGTCCATGGTTTAATAGTATTGTTGATCTTCTGTCTATCCTTCCAGTCAGGGATTTATTTATTTTGTTTCTATATGCAGTTAAGCACGATGCTATCACGTTAGCTCCGTAGCTAAAGTGTTTCGTCGATGTATTGTCGTGGAGATAAAAGTCACTGTGGATGTCCATTTCGCGTTCTCGGCTCTCATTTTCAAGAGGATATAGTATCCGAGGTGGTTTAAAATACAAATCCGTGATCCACAATAGAAAAAGGAGAGAGTGTGGAATCCAATGAGCCAGCTTGTACATAAGTTACGGTCAGAGCGAAAAAAGATGTCTTGCACTGCATTCTAGTCCGTCACTCTAACGTTCCTCATCCACGAATCTTTCATCCTCGATCAAATTAATGGGGTAATCATCGCTTTCTCGGTCCGAATCGCTCTAGCTGCATTGAAAACAATAGGAAAATATGAGGAGGCGATCAACTGACTACGTCACGCTACTTCCGGTAAGGGCAAGACTTTTTTTTATCAGAGACCAAAAAGTTGCGAACTTTATCGTCGTTGTTCTATACTAAATCCTTTCAGCAAAAATATGGCAATATCGCGAAATGATCAAGTATGACACATAGAATGGATCTGCTATCCCCGTTTAAATAAAAACATTTCATTTCAGTAGGCCTTTAACATGGGTTCGATCGAACCATAGGGGTTCGGTGAGTCGGTCTCAGGGGTTCGGCGGAGCCTCCACCGCGGAGGTCAAGACACACCCGACTCATCGTGCAAATAAAAACTTCCCCCTATCGGCGTATTATGGATACCCCCAAACAATGTTCCCTCTAATTTTCCATCTGATTTGCAGGTGTGTAATTTGTTGTGAGTTCTTGCACTGTGTTGGTTTTGGTCTTTGAACAAGATGTTCATGCACGGTTAATTTTGTGCACCAGTAAAAAAAACATAACTTTGTCTTGAATTTGGAAAAAAAAATTAAAAATGTTTTTCACTAAAGAAGGGTTCGGTGAATGCGCATATGAAACTGGTGGGGTTTGATACCTCCAACAAGGTTAAGAACCACTGGTCTAGGACTATGTAACATGTAATGGTTACTACAGACCTGGACAAATTAAGGCCCGGGGGCTGCATAAACTTTTCAATCTGGCCCGCCGGACATTCCCAAATATTTTTTTTAAATCTTCTAGATGGAAACTGTAGCTGCCATTATGTGATGTACAGGGATGTTTTCAAATAACCGGAAGTCTTGAACTATACAAAGTATATCAATGAGTGGAAACTACGCTTCTGCATTGTATACTAGTTACTATGGTAATCTAATTAGTTAATATGGTAATATAATTAGTTACTATAGTAGTCTAAGTCACAGCAGCTCAGACGAGGCACCACTGATTTGCTCTGCCCCTACTCCTCAGGGCGCAGCCTCTGGTCTTCAGGCCAGGGTCTTCTGAAGATCCCAACAATTAGTTTTAAAACCCGTGGAGACCTGGCATTCCAGGCTATAGCTCCCAGACTCTGGAACAATTAGCACCAGTCCCTCCGTGATATTGACTGTGTTGAAACTTTTAAGAAACATTTAAAAACTTGTTTTTTTTAGTAAAGCTTTTAGTTAGATAGTACACCTTTTAACTCTCATTTTTAATCCACTTTCTATCCTTTTATGATGTTGCCCCTATTGTTTTAATTTAATTTTTGTTTTACTTCACCTATGTTTTGTACAGCGCTTTGTGATTTTATCTGTGAAAAGTGCTTTATAAATAAAATGTACTTACTTACCTACTTACCAAGCAATGTGGGTGGGGAGTGTTTCCACAGAGTGTTTCCAGAGTGAGCCTGAAATGCGGGTGTCAGGGACAGACGCGGAAGGAGATTTTTTACAACAAAGTTCTAAAGCTTAGTGATATATCAGATATATCAGATTGTAGGTACATTTTTTTACCCTTTGCGTTCATATTTTGCTTGTTTGTTGCATTTTTGTTGCGTTTCGCTTGATTGTAAAATATGTCGATCTAGAGGGGGTGTGACGTTCATATGTTGTCAATATTCAGTGTTTTATCCTTCATAGTTAATATTGTAAATCCCACATTCTTCATTTCCATGTACATTCTGGGTGTCGCATTAAGTAAAAAAATGTAAAATTCCATTCTGTTTTTTTCAGGTGGTCTGTCTTAATGTTTTTAACATTCAATCAGACATTAGTGTGAGGTTTTGTATGTGTTTTTAAAAATAGATATACCGGCCCCCAGACACATCTTTTTCTCTAAATTTGTCCCCCGAGTCAAAATATTTGCCAAGGCCTGGGTTACTAGCATTGAACACGTCACTCAACGCGGACGTCGTAACGTCATCAAAGCTTACATTTCTGCATTCACACAGCAACAGCATTTTGACACAATGATGTAGTGACAAAAAATATGTAACAATATAAAAAAACTATTTGTGGCAGCATAGGAGAAAGTAACCGTATTTTCTGAACCATGGGGCGCACCGGATTATAAGGCGCGCTGCCGATGAATGGTCTATTTTTTAAATCTTTTTTCATACATAAGGCCCACCGGATTATAGGGCGCATTAAAGGCCTACTGAAAAGATTTTTTTTTATTTAAACGAGAATAGCAGATCCATTCTATGTGTCATACTTGATCATTTGGCGATATTGCCATATTTTTGCTGAAAGGATTTAGTAGAGAACAACGACAATAAAGATCGCAACTTTTGGTATCTGATTAAAAAAAGCCTTGCCCCTACCGGAAGTAGCGTGACGTAGTCAGTTGATAGCCTCCTCATATTTTCCTATTGTTTTCAATGCAGCTAGAGCGATTCGGACCGAGAAAGCGACGATTACCCCATTAATTTGAGCGAGGATGAAAGATTTGTGGATGAGGACGTTAGAGTTAAGGACTAGAATGCAGTGCAAGACATATCTTTTTTCGCTCTGACCGTAACTTAGGTACAAGCTAGCTCATTGGATTCCACTCTCTCTGCTTTTTCTATTGTGGATCACGGATTTGTATTTTAAACCACCTCGGATACTATATCCTCTTGAAAATGAGAGTCGAGAACGCGAAATGGACATTCACAGTGACTTTTATCTCCACGACAATACATCGACGAAACACTTTAGCTACGGAGCTAACGTGATAGCATCGTGCTTAACTGCATATAGAAACAAAATAAATAAATCCCTGACTGGAAGGATAGACAGAAGATCAACGATACTATTAAACCAGGGACATGTAAATACACGGTTAATGCTTTCCAGCTTGGCGAAGCTTGAAAATGCTGTTGCCAACGACGCCATTGAAGCTAACTTAGCTACAGGACCTCACAGAGCTATGATAAAAATATTAGCGCTCCACCTACGCCAGCCAGCCCTCATCTGCTCATCAACACCCGTGCTCACCTGCGTTCCAGCGATCGACGGAAGGACGAAGGACTTCACCACGATCATCCATGTGGTCAGTGGCTAGCGTCGGCTAGCGCGTCTGCTATCCGAGTCAAAGTCTTCCTGGTTGTGTTGCTGCAGCCAGCTGCTAATACACCGATCCCACCTACAACTTTCTTCTTTACAGTCTTCATTGTTCATTAAACAAATTGCAAAAGATTCACCAACACAGATGTCCAGAAAACTGTGGAATTATGAGATGAAAACAGAGCAATTTTGTATTGGATACAATGGGCTACCGATACTTTTGTTTCACTGGTTACGTCACACGCATACGTCATCATCCAAAGACGTTTTCAACCGGAAGTTTAGCGGGAAATTTAAAATTGCACTTTATAAGTTAACCCGGCCGTATTAGCATGTGTTACAATGTTAAGATTTCATCATTGATATATAAACTATCAGACTGCATGGTCGGTAGTAGTGGGTTTCAGTAGGCCTTTAAAGTAGTCATATTTTTTTTTTTTTTTTAAATGGAAAACACTTCCTTGTGGTCTACATAACATGTAATGGTGGTTCTTTGGTCAAAATGTTGCATAAATTATGTTTTACAGATCATCTTCAAGCTGCTTTCTGACAGTCGCTTCAGGATGCGCCGTTTTGTAAGCGGTCTTATTTACGTGGCTCACCTCCGGCAGGGTCTTCTCCCCGTCATCTTTGTTGTAGCGGTGTAGCGTGCAAGGACGGGAGTGGAAGAAGTGTCAAAAGATGGAGCTAACTGTTTTAATGACATTCAGACTTTACTCAAATCAATAACAGAGCAGCATCTCCTCATCCGGAAAAAACAACAACAACCGGAAATGTGTCCCGTGAAAAAACGTTTGGCCGGAACTCTCTAATAGCCAAAGTTCCTTGGGTGAATAATGTAAACTCACTATACCGGTATGTTTTAGCGCTTTCATGGTGAGTTTACTGACAGATATAAGTAAGAACTTTACACTACTTTATATTAGAAATGGCAACAGCGGAGGATGAATGTCCCATAACAAGAAGATAGAGAAAAAGAAGAAGCTTATCGACTACGGTGTCGACACGGACTACAAAGGCGGACCCGCGCAATTTTTCAGGATTTATGCAGATCCCAAATACAGATCAGCAGGTACCAGAAAGTAAGAAAAGTTGCTTTTGCATAATATTGCGAAACAAAACGCCAGATTATGTCTTCCCCTATACACACACACCATAATAACACTTGTTTGTTGAAGCACAGTACAATCCATCAAGCGGTGCGGCTTCATAGCTTACCAAAGTCGTACTAAAACATTTTGATAGATTTTTGAGCGCTGTATGTAATGTTCTATATTTTCAATGGAACATATAAAATGTTGGTGTTGTTTACCTGAGTCATATTGCCATCATAGTGCAATCTACACATATCTCTTATTTTTGACTGCCATCTACTGATCAAGTTTTTCAAGTTTATTATTCTTCGGTCAATCGTCAACAAAATAAACAAACAGTTGTACATTCTTAAATTGAAAATGAAAATGTTGCAGACCGAAAGGGTTTAGGCTGAAGTTGAACACATATTGCGCCTAACCCTATAAACAATGTCAAGTACAAAATAAACTTCCGAAAATTATTGAATGTCCATTGTACAACATATTCTAAATACACATTATACATAACATAAACACAGTTCAATTATATACACAGTAAAGGCATTTGAAATATCCTTGTAGACATGTTAAACCTTTGTACCAATTTATATACTATATACAAACAATTGTACTTCCATTATTATTTATAACCCACATTTAGTATTTGAATTAACATTGATCATAGTATTAACTACTGTGTTGATTCTAGAGTGATATATTTTTTCAAGACATTGGTCTTAAAGTGTTTTTTAAATGTGTGAATAGAACTGGAACATTTTAAGGAATAATCCAAGCTGTTCCACAGTTGAACCCCCCTGACAGAAACACATCTACTTTTTAAGCTTGTTCTTATCTTAGCTTTCTGGAAGACAGCTGAACCTCTGAGGTCATAGGGATTCTCTCTGGGTTTAAACCTCTCCTGTAGACACCCAGGCAGCATGTGGTTATGAGCTTTGTACGTCACAATAGCAGTGTTGAGGTCAACAAGATCGTGCAGTTTTAATGTTTTTAATTTAATAAACAGAGCATTGGTATGGTCATGATAATCTGCATAATTTACAATTCTAATCGCTTTCTTTTGAAGTAAGAATATAGATTTAATGTTTGTTTTGTAATTGTTACCCCAGATTTCGACACAATAATTAAGATAAGGGAGTACAAAATAATTATATAACATGATAAGAGCCTTTTGATTTACAGAGTTTTTTATTTTATGTAACATAGCAATATTTTTTGCCATCTTTGTCTTAAGTATATTTATGTGCAGTTTCCAATTTAATTTATCATCTATATGGATTCCCAAAAATGTTGTTGAATACACCCTTTCTATCTCCATATCATCAATTCTTATATGACACTGTTTGTTATTTTTCCTATTTCCAAAAATTATATATTTTGTTTTATTTAGGTTGATTGATAGTTTATTGGCATCAAACCATTGCTTTAGTATGTGGAGTTCACTCTCTACAGTCCCTAAGAGATGGCCAAAGTCTTGCCCAGAACAGTACAGACTTGTATCATCAGCAAAGAGAATACAGTTGAGTTTTTTAAATATTTTACAGATATCATTAATGTACAATAAAAACAATTTTGGTCCCAATACAGAACCTTGGGGTACTCCATGTGTTATAATCTTTGTATCTGAATCTACATTATTCATATGCACGTACTGTTCTCTGCCACCAAGATAACTTTTCAACCAATCATGAGCAAGACCTCTAAAACCATACCTCTGCATTTTGTTTAAAAGCAATGTATGATCGATGGTGTCAAAGGCCTTGCTCAGGTCAATAAAAAGGCCAACAACAAACTCCCTCTTATCAATTGCAGTGGTTACCTCCTCAACTAGTTCCATCACTGCCATGGAAGAGGACCTGTTTGGACGAAAACCGTATTGGTGTTCACTTAGCAAGTGTTGCTTGTCAATAAAACTGTCTAATCTTGACACAAATAATTTTTCAAGGATTTTTGAAAATTGTGAGAGTATAGAAATAGGCCTATAGTTGGTGAACTGATGCTTATCTCCACTTTTGAAGATGGGAATAACTTTTGCTGTTTTCATTTTCTTTGGGAAAACACCTTTTATAAAAGAAATATTACATACATAAGTGAAGGGAACAGCTATAAAATCAACAATTTCCCCGATCAGAGAAAAGTCCAAGTCACAGCAGTCTGTTGACTTCTTGTTTTCTTGAGAATTTACAATTTCTGTGATTTCACTTTCATGGACGGGCGAAATAAAAAACAATTCTAAGTTGCTTTGAATGGTATGTTCATTAAATTTGACACTGTTTTCGGGTTGTACAATTTCATTTGCTAAATTAGGTCCAACATTCACAAAGAAGGTGTTAAAAGCATCCGTTATTTCCTTAGGGTCATTTATAGTTTGATTATTTTCTATGAAATAGCTTGGATGTCCCTTATTTGTCATGTTTTTTTTAATGATACCATTCAAAACTTTCCACGTACCCTGGATGCTATTTTTATGTTGTTCTAATAGGTTACAGTAATATGTTCTTTTGCTGTGCTTTATTATTTGTTAACTTATTTTTATACGTTTTATATTTGTGTTCAGTTTCTTTGGTTCTGTGCTTTAAATGTCTTCTGTAAAGATATTTTTTCTTTTTGCAGGACTTCAATAGTCCCTTTGTGATCCATGGTTTGTCCTTAACAGTGCTGTCCTTGATGTAATGTTTTTTCATTGGACAGTGCTTATCATACAATGTTATGAAAATGTTAAGAAAATGTTCGTATGCCTCATCTGGGTCTGTGGAGGTGTAAACCTCCCCCCAGTCTTGAGCACATAACTCAGACTTGAATGCTGCCATAGTTTCTGGCGTTTGATGTCTAACAAATCTATATTGAACTGCTTTTTTGGTCCCTCTCTGATCAAAGAAATTGTGGAAAATACTGAATACAGGTAGATGATCACTTATGTCATTGAGTAGTAGTCCTGCTGTTATTTGATTCTCAGGTTGATTGGTGAAAATGTTATCTATCAGTGTGGCAAAGTCTACTGTTATTCTGGTAGGTTTTATGATAAGGGGAAAGAAATTATTACTGTACAATCCTGTTATAAAATCGGTTGTTTTGGTACTGTCCATGGGATTCAGAAGATTAATATTAAAATCACCGCACACAATATGGAGCTTGTTTGACTTATTAAACAAATAGTCCAATTTTTGATTAAATGTGTCTAGACATGATCCAGGTGTTCTATAAACACAACTAACATTTTTTTTTTTTGATTTTTCTACTTCAATTTCTACAGTAATACATTCAAAAATTCCAGCTATAGCAGTTGATTTGCTGTCAATTTTCCAACATTTTAAATCATGATTTACAAAAAGTGCTACTCCTCCTCCCCTTTTTCCAACTCTGTTTGTGGTGAATAATTCATAACCATCCAATCTCATATCACAACACTTGTTCTCATCGAGCCAAGTCTCTGAGACTGCAACAATACTACATTTTTTGAACTGGCTCAGATATTCACTAATATTGTCAAAATGTTTATACAAGCTTCGGCTATTAAAATGTATTACAGTAAAAGATTTGTCCATATTCACACATTTAAATTGTTCGTCTGTGTAGTACTCACAGTTTCTGGTAATGTTATTGTAAAGATTGCAGTCTGGATCTATATCACTGCCAAACTCATTTGAATTACAGTTATAATTGATGTTGTCATAACAATCTAGTTGAATATGATTATAATTATTATACAGTTCTCTACTATGAATATTATCAGTACTCCTACATTCAGATTCCTTATCAAATCAATCAGCTTTATTTGTCCATTCTTACATGTACAAGACACATAAGAACTGAAATTACATTTTCGGCACAATCCCAATTATTACCAATGTTGGTAAAGATATTTTTTAATTCACTTTCCATTATAATTTAATTTATTTTTCTTTGTACAAATGACACATTTGTATCCACCTCCAGTGAAACATTTACACTAAACACACACACACTTAATATGATTATATAGTTCAGGTCTTAAACTCACTGTGACTCATAAACACACTTTGTTGATGAGACCGTTATGGAGAGTCTTTATACGCCTTGATGTAGCTGTCTGCCTCGGCTACTGTTCCGAGCCAAACGCGGATGCCGTCCGTCTGTGTGATGCGGAGCTTGGCCGGGTAAAGTAGCGAGGGTTTGAGTCCCATATTGTACAATGACGCCATCACAGTCCGGTAAGCCCTCCGCTGATTCACTACCTCTGGAGAGTAGTCCTCGTACACTCTGAACGTGTGCCCGTGATATTGCAGCGTACCCCTCTTCCTTGCCTCCCGAATCAGCAGGTCTTTGCTCTGGAAGCGATGAAAAGAAAGCAGGATAGGTCGGGGCTTGTCCCCGTGTCTCGGCTTGGGAGCCAGGCTGCGATGACAACGGTCCAGCTCAGGTGGAGAGGCGAATACTTCCTCACCAAGTACTTCTTTCAGCAGCATGGAGAAAAACTTGGTAGGTTGCGGGCCTTCTATCCCTTCAGGTAAGCCAACTAGCCGGGCATTACTCCGCCTGCTCCTTCCCTCCAGGTCGGTGAGCTTAGCCTTTAGCTTCTGGTTGTCAGTCTGTAGCATGTCACAAACAGCCTCCACCTGCTCCAATCGCTAATGTATCGAATCGGCATTTTCTTCCAGAGAGGACAGTCTGTGGTTATGACTGTTGACTGTGTTTTGAAGTCCGTCCAGTTTCTCGTTCACCTCGTTAAAGGATGTTTTAAAGGCCTACTGAAATGAATTTTTTTTATTTAAACGGGGATAGCAGATCTATTCTATGTGTCATACTTGATCATTTCGCGATATTGCCATATTTTTGCTGAAAGGATTTAGTATAGAACAACGACGATAAAGATTGCAACTTTTGGTATCTGATAAAAAAAAGGCTTGCCCCTACCGGAAGTAGCGTGACGTAGTCAGTTGAACATATACGCAAAGTTCCCTATTGTTTACAATGATGGCCGC
The DNA here is from genome assembly GCF_033978785.1 of Entelurus aequoreus. NCBI lineage: Eukaryota > Metazoa > Chordata > Actinopteri > Syngnathiformes > Syngnathidae > Entelurus > Entelurus aequoreus. The sequence goes on from NC_084745.1 coordinate 42,136,078, forward strand.
ATGAAGTGACAGAGATTCGGACCGAGAAAGCGACAATTTCCCCATTAATTTGAGCGAGGATGAAAGATTTGTGGATGAGTAAAGTGCAAGTGAAGGACTAGTGGGGAGTTGAAGCTATTCAGATAGGGAAGATGCTGTGAGAGCCGGGGGTGACCTGATATTCAGCTGGGAATGACTACAACAGTAAATAAACACAAGACATATATATACTCTATTAGCCACAACACAACCAGGCTTATATTTAATATGCCACAAATTAATCCTGCATAAAAACACCTGCGTGTTTGCTACGCTAGCTCCTAGCTCCTCTGCTAGCTCCTAGCTCCATAGAACACGCCAATACAATTCAAACACCTGATCAACACACACAATCACTCAGCCCAAAAGACCGTTCACCTAACCCAAGGTTCATAAAGCTTATATATTTTTAAAAAGTTACGTACGTGACGCGCACATACGGTCAAGCTATCAAATGTTTAGCAGCCAAGGCTGCATACTCACGGTACCTGATATTCAGCTGGGAATGACTACAACAGTAAATAAACACAAGACATATATATACTCTATTAGCCACAACACAACCAGGCTTATATTTAATATGCCACAAATTAATCCTGCATAAAAACACCTGCGTGTTTGTTATGCTAGCTCCTAGCTCCTATGCTAGCTCCTAGCTCCATAGAACACGCCAATACAATTCAAACACCTGATCAACACACACAATCACTCAGCCCAAAAGACCGTTCACCTAACCCAAGGTTCATAAAGCTTATATATTTTAAAAAAGTTACGTACATACGCAAAAAAAAGTTGCGCACATACGGTCAAGCAATCAAATGTTTAGAAGCCAAAGCTGCATACTCACAGTAGCACGTCTGCGTCTTTGTCATCCAAATCAAAGTAATCCTGGTAAGAGTCTGTGTTGTCCCAGTTCTCTACAGGCGTCTGTGTATCGAAGTCAAAAGTCCTCCTGGTTAGAGTCTCTGTTATCCGAGTTCTTCCATCTTGACTGCATCTTCCGGGAATGTAAACAAAGAAGCGCCGGCTGTGTACTGTTGTTGCTGACTACGTTCGAAAAATACGTCCATTTCGCACCGACAACTTTCTTCTTTGCTTGCTCAGCTTCCTTCTCCATAATGCAATGAACATGATTGCAACAGATTCACGAACACAGATGTCCAGAATACTGTGGAATTATGAAATGAAAACAGAGCTTTTTCGTATTGGCTTCAATGTGGAAGGCATATCCGTGTTCCCCGGGTTACGTCACGCGCATACGGCATCCTCAGAGGCGTTTCGAACCGGAAGTTTAGCGGCAAATTTAAAATGTCACTTTATAAGTTAACCCGGCCGTATTGGCATGTGTTATAATGTTAAGATTTCATCATTGATATATAAACTATCAGACTGCGTGGTCGGTAGTAGTGGGTTTCAGTAGGCCTTTAAGCTCTGTTAGCAAGGTTGATCTATGGTCCGACAGTATGGCTATCAGCTCAGCCTTGCTAACGGCTGCAGCATCGACCTCTGCCTTCTCTTGTGGTTTTGCAGATTTGGGAGGCATTACCGTGGTGAAGCGAGTTTTTTATGAGTCGTAGTAGTAAAAAATAAATTCACCAGCGGTTAGATGCTCGTAAAATACAGGTCGGGTGCATGTCAAAAAGGTAGAGTTTAAGCAGGAGCTCGCCATGCGTCCTCAACCTCAAACTTATCATTTCACTACGTAACAAATAAAATAGCTTCGAGGTCGGAAAGCAAAACCAGAATTGTGCCGTACATTAGGTGCACCAGGTTAAAAGGCGCACGGTCGAGTTTTGAGGAAAAAAAAGGATTTTAAGTGCGCCTTATAGTCCAGAAAATACGGTATGCTTAAGTTACATTTTAGTATAATTGTAGTGCGTTCTAGGAACCACAAATAAGGTTACAGAGGAGTAACTAGTTTTTACAGACAAGAGAAGACTCCGCCCCCAGGAGATGCACTAAAATAATAATTATGATAATAATTATAATTACCCACTGATAATAATCCGACGTGAATCAGCTACTCTTTTACACTCTGAAGTAAAAGGAAGACTTGACAAATGTATATGCATATTTAAGTAAATAATGACATGATATAGGTTTTTTAGATTCACATTCTCGCCACTTTATATTGAATTTGATAAAAGTTTTTGTGGAAAAAAACCCCTACATTTTTAACAAAATCAAATTATTTAGGGGGCTTATCAGGATATGTTATTGATATGGTAATACCATCTTTAAAATGTCAAAACCCTAATTAAGGTTTGTGTCTTAAAAAGCACACTGGGTCACGCTGGGGGGGCTGCCCTTGGTTTCAAGCAAATCCATGCGGTAATTAGTTTTTTAGTGCTTGTAAACATACCAAGTGTGTGTGTGTGTGTGTGTGTGTGAGTGGCAGTGACATTGGGTTTAGAGTGGGATGGGGGCGCGGTTGTCTTCAGAAATCTTGCATAGGGAGGCCCAGAATGTTGTGCTACACCTCTGCCGATACCTATGGATGTCCAAGATGCTACGTTTTCAATTTGCAATAGAAGTTCAAATCCCAGCCGAGTCATACCAAAGACTATAAAAATGGGACCCACAACCTCCCTGCTTGGCACTCAGCAACAAAGGGTTGGAGTTGGGGGTTAAATCACCAAAATGATTCCCGGGCGCGGCGCCGCTGCTGCCCACTGCTCCCCAAGGGGATGGGACAAATGCAGAGTACAAATTTCACCACATCTAGTGTGTGTGTGACAATCATTGGTACTTTAATCTAAATAGAAAGCAAATCCCGATTTTTCCGGGGGACTCACGAATTTCAGTGCCCCTCCCGAAAATCTCCCGAGGCTACCATTCTCCCGAATTTCTCCCGATTTTTACCCGGACAACATTATTGAGGGCGTGCCATGATGGCACTGCCTTTAGCGTCCTCTACAACCTGTCGCCGTGTCCGCTTTATCAAGATACAAACAGCGTGCCGGCACAGTCACTTCTACAGACACGCGTAAGTGACTGCAAGACATACTTGATCAATAGCCATACAGGTCACACTGAGGGTCGCCGTATAAACAACTTGAACACTGTTACAAATATGCACCACACTGTGAACACACACCAAACAAGAAGGACAAACACATTTCGGGGGAACATCCGCACTGTAACACAACATAAACACATCAGAACAAATACCCAGAATCCTTTGCAGCCCTAACTCTTCCGGGCTACAATATACACCCCCGCTACCAGCAACCCCCCCACCCCCTCCTCTCTCGGAGGTCTCAAGGTTGGCAAGTATGCCATTACTTACACCCCTTTTTATATGTAGTCAATAATATGTAGTCAGTAACCCCAGTCGTCTTGGACTCCATGCTACTGGACCCTGACCCGATTCTGTCAAGGATCGTGTGGTGACTGTCTGTGCACCAGTCTCCCCACGTAAAACAAAGTCAGGCACAGGCATCCTCCATAAAGGGATACACCCCTACCAGGAGGACTTGACCGCCGATAAAAATAAACATTTTAAATAAAATAAGTAGTACTTATTTCTGCAACTACTATGTCTTTTTTTATAGAAAAAAGGGAGTAGAGGGAGAGCTTCTTATCCATATTAAATTGCTGTGTCCTGAACTCCATTTTTAGAGCAGTTTGTGTAACATGAAGAATGTCACAGTTGTCTCAACTGACTACGCTCAAAAGAGCAATTGTTAGCAGCTCACTTTAGCAATCCTGCACCCAGTAGTGCAGTTCTGCATTGATTCCACCAGCTGTTATGAGCAGGAGGGGCTCTTTGAACTAAGCACTGCCAGTGTAAACAAGGGTTTGTATGTCCGAAGTCAACCTCGACACTAAGGGCAGGAGTTTTGGAAAGCCTCAGATGTATCAGAAATAAAAACACTTTTTTTTATAGTTCTGATACTTTAAGGGGTGTAAAACTCATTTTAGCTCAGGGGCCGCATGGAGGAAAAAATGTGTGCACACGCGGGCCGGACTATTAAAATCATGGCATTAAAACCAAAAAATAAAGACAACTTCAGATTTTTTTCTTTGTCTTACTTTGGCCAAAAATAGAACAGACACATTCTGAAAATATTACGATAAAAATATAGAAAAAAATACCGGTAGCTGTAGAGCTTGGAGACATGAAGGAAAGAAGAAAGTGAATGAATGTTTATAACTGAATACATTTACATATGCATACAAAATGTGTTTTCTTTTGTATTATTTTTTTTAAATGAATTAACGTTTATGACAACCTTTTTCCAAAACAGAAACAAACAAATAGAATGTGAGATATAACAGGATTAGAGATGTCCGATAATGACTTTTTTGCCGATATCCGATATTCCGAACTCTTAATTACCGATTATGATATCAACCGATACCGATATATACAGTCGTGGAATTAACACAGTATTATGCCGAATTTTGTTGTGATGCCCCGCTGGATGCATTAAACAATGTAACAAGGTTTTCCAAAATAAATCAACTTAAGTTATGGAAAAAAATGCCAACATGGCACTGCCATATTTATTATTGAAGTTACAAAGTGCATTATTTTTTTTTAACATGCCTCAAAACAGCAGCTTGGAATTTGGGACATGCTCTCCCTGAGAGAGCATGAGGAGGTTGAGGTGGGCGGGGTTGAGGTGGGGGGGTAGGGGGTAGCGGGGGGTGTATATTGTAGCGTCCCGGAAGAGTTAGTGCTGCAAGGGATTCTGGGTATTTTTTTCTGTTGTGTTTATGTTGTGTTATGGTGCAGATGTTCTCCCGAAATGTGTTTGTCATTTTTGTTTGGTGTGGGTTCACATGTGGCACATATTTGTAACAGTGTTAAAGTTGTTTATACGGCTACCTTCAGTGTGACCTGTATGGCTGTTGACCAAGTATGATTTGCATTCATTTGTGTGTAAAAAGCCGTAGATATTATGTGACTGGGCCGGCACGCAAAGGCAGTGCCTTTAAGGTTTATTGGCGCGCTTTATCTCTCCCTACGTCCGTGTACACAGCGGCGTTTTAAAAAATCACAAATTTTACTTTTTGAAACCGATACCGATAATTTCCGATATTACATTTTGAAGCATTTATCGGCCGATAATATCGGCAGTGCGATATTATCGGACATCTCTAAACAGGATAATGCATACATTTATCATTTGTTTTCAAAACGCTTACAAAAAAAGTGGGACTCCAAAAATGTACTGTGGGACCCCATTTTTTTGACTTTTGAAAATTCCTAGTGCCAACACTGATGGAGTATTGGTGCGTGCGCAACATCAGCACGCGGCTGTGGCCTGCGGGCCGGTTCTAATACTAATCAAATATCATCCCGGGGGGGCCATAGTTTATTCATTCGTGGGTTGGACCTGGCCCGCGGGCCTTGACTTTGACAGGTAGGCTTTAGTGGATGCTAAGAAGTAGAGATGCAGGCAATGTATTACAGTGTTGTTGTTTTTTATGAAAGAGGTGAGCGATACGATACGTTTGAAGTGTTCATCTTAAAGGCCTACTGAAACCCACTACTACCGACCACGCAGTCTGATAGTTTATATATCAATGATGAAATCTTAACATTGCAACACATGCCAATACGGCCGGGTTAACTTATAAAGTGCTATTTTAAATTTCCCGGGGAGCTTCCGGTTGAAAACGTCTATGTATGATGACGTATGCGCGTGACGTAAATCGTTGAAACGGAAGTATTCGGACACATTGTATCCAATACAAACAGCTCTGTTTTCATCGCAAAATTCCACAGTATTCTGGACATCTGTGTTGGTGAATCTTTTGCAATTTGTTTAATGAACAATGGAGACTGCAAAGAAGAAAGCTGTAGGTGGGATCGGTGTATTAGCGGCTGGCTGCAGCAACACAACCAGGAAGACTTTGACTTGGATAGCAGACGCGCTATCCGAAGCTAGCCGCCGACCGCATCGATGATCGGGTGAAGTCCTTCGTCGCGCCGTCGATCGCTGGAACGCAGGTGAGCACGGGTGTTGATGAGCAGATGAGGGCTGGCGTAGGTGGAGCGCTAATGTTTTTATCATAGCTCTGACGAGGTCCCGTAGCTAAGTTAGCTTCAATGGTGTCGTTAGCAACAGCATTGCTAGGCTTCGACAGGCGGCACAGCATTAACAGTGTAGTTACAGGTCCAGTGTTTGGTTCGGTGTCTCCTGATAGTAGTATTGTTGATCTTCTGTATATCCTTCCAGTCAGGGGCTTATTTCTTTTGTTTCTATCTGCATTTAAGCACGATGCTATCACGTTAGCTCCGTAGGTAAAGTGCTTCGCCGATGTATTGTCGTGGAGATAAAAGTCACTGTGAATGTCCATTTCGCGTTCTCGACTCTCATTTTCAAGAGGATATAGTATCCGAGGTGGTTTAAAATACAAATCCGTGATCCACAATAGAAAAAGGAAAAAGTGTAGAATCCAATGAGCCCTTTTACCTAAGTTACGGTCAGAGCGAAAAAAGATACGTCCTGCACAGCACTCTAATCCTTCAATCTTACGTTCCTCATCCACAAATCTTTTATCCTCGCTCAAATTAATGGGGTAATTGTTGCTTTCTCGGTCCGAATCTCTCTCGCTGCTGGTGTAAACAATGGGGAAATGTGAGGAGCCTTTCAACCTGTGACGTCACGCTACTTCCGGTACAGGCAAGGTTTTTTTTATCAGCGACCAAAAGTTGCGAACTTTATCGTCGATGTTCTCTACTAAATCCTTTCAGCAAAAATATGGCAATATCGCGAAAAGATCAAGTAAGACACATAGAATGGATCTGCTATCCCCGTTAAAATTTTTAAAAATCATTTCAGTAGGCCTTTAATAGAGCAGAACCTCCATTATTTCTCAACCATTTTTTAGTGATTGCCTAAAATGTTTGATTTGTTTTTTTCAAAATATGCAGCAAAAGTTGAAATATTTGAGGCTTTTCTTCAATAATATTGAATCAATTTGTGATTTTATGAATTTATGTTTAAGTGTTCCTTGTAACTTTCTCCTCAAAGTACAGGGTTTCAACAAGAATTAAATGTATTGATATTTTACTCGTTTTGTAGCACACAGACTTAAAAGTAGACATTAAATGGCAGTAAGAGCACATATGTAGAGTTAATTACACTATTTTAATTTACTATATAACTAATAATATATAGCTCGGTTGGTAGAGTGGCCGTGCCAGCAACTTGAGGGTTCCAGGTTCGAGCCCCACTACTGCCATCCTAGTCACTGCCGTTGTGTCCTTGGGCAAAACACTTTACCCACCTGCTCCCAGTGCCACCCACACTGGTTTAAATGTAACTTAGATATTGGGTTACACTATGTAAAAGCGCTTTGAGTCACTAGAGAAAAGCGCTATATAAATATAATTCACTTCATAATAGTTATAAATAATTCTAATACAGAAAAAACACCATCAAATACTTCCTTACTGTCTGCTCTCTGTTTTATCGTCCACAAGTTGCAGACATCCTCTATGTATAAGTTATACACGTTAAAAGTCTTTGTCCATCTTAAACATTGATTTATGTTCCAACACATTCACCCACGCACATAAAAGGCCTACTGAAATGAAATGTTCTTATTTAAACGGGGATAGCAGATCCATTCTATGTTTCATACTTGATCATTTCACGATATTGCCATATTTTTGCTGTAAGGATTTAGTAGAGAACATCGACGTTAAAGTTCGCAACTTTTGGTCGCTGATAAATGAAGGGCTCCTCACATTTCCCCATTGTTTACACCAGCAGCGAGAGCGTTTCGGACCGAGAAAGCGACGATTACCCCATTAATTTGAGCGAGGATGAATGATTTGTGGATGAGGAACGTGAGAGTGAAGGACTAGAGTGCAGTGCACGACGTATCTTTTTTCGCTCTGACCGTTACTTAGGTACAAGGGCTCATTGGATTCCACACTTTCTCCTTTTTCTATTGTGGATCACGGATTTGTATTTTTAACCACGGATACTATATCCTCTTGAAAATGAGAGTCGAGAACGCAAAATGGACATTCACAGTGACTTTTATTTCCACGACAATACATCGGCGAAGCACTTTAGCTACGGAGCTAACGTGATAGTATCGTGCTTAACTGCATATAGAAACAGACAAAATAAGCCCCTGACTGGAAGGATAGACAGAAAATCAAAAATACTACCAAACCCTGGACCTGTAACCACACGGTTAATGCTGTCCAACCTGGCGAAGCCTAGCAATGCTGTTGCTAACGACGCCATTGAGGCTAACTTAGCTACGGGACCTCGACAGAGCTATGCTAAAAACATTAGCTCTCCACCTACGCCAGCCCTCATCTGCTCATCACCACCCGTGCTCACCTGCGTTCCAGCGATCGACGACGCGACGAAGGACTTCACCCGACCACCGATGCGTTTGGCGGCTAGCGTCGGATAGCGCGTCTGCTATCCAACTCAAAGTCCTCCTGGTTGTGTTGCTGCAGCCAGCCGCTAATACACCGATCCCACCTACAGCTTTCTTCTTTGCAGTCTCCATTGTTTATTAAACACATTGCAAAAGATTCACCAACACAGATGTCCAGAATACTGTGGAATTTTGCGATGAAAACAGAGCTGTTTGTATTGGGATACAATGGTGTACCAATACTTCCGCTTCAACCATTGACGTCACGCGCAAACGTCATCATACATAGACGTTTTCAACCAAAAGTTTCCCAGGAAATTTAAAATTGCACTTTATAAGTTAACCCGGCCGTATTGGCATGTGCTGCAATGTTAAGATTTCATCATTGATATATAAACTATCAGACTGCGTGGTCGGCAGTAGTGGGTTTCAGTAGGCCTTTAAGAACCTTTGCGAACTGTTCAAAACGATCTATAGCGGACATTTTTTGTTGGTATATGAGAGACAATCACAGATTATTATCACACTTCAACATCTCTAACATGTAAATGCTGCGTCTTTGCCAGGTTGACATTGCGAATGAGAATCTGTTTGTAGTTTTTCACGTCCGTTGACCACGTCGTCGTTGCTATTCTTGAGTGTTTGGACTCCTACTTTTGCTTGATGCTTCCTGTTGCTTCCTTGAGAGTTTTTACATTTTTTTGACAAATCTTTGTGATCTTTCCGTTATCGAGTTTCCAAAAGGCGCCAGCAGGTCTTATTATTTTTGTTCATATTTTCATATTTGTGTCTTGTAGCTCCAAGACTCTTTTCGACTGCACCTGCAAACACTTCATTGCATTTTGGGGTAATGCCGAACACTCTTTGGGTGCATCGTGACACTTAACGTTGGCATGATACTCAGTCTAACTAATTCTTGCAACTACATTTTTGTTGAACTGTCCCATCATCTTTCTTTCTGTAACAAAATCCATATCTAAGACCAGCTGGCTCTTCTTGCCTGTCTGCTGTGCTTCTAACTAGAGATGTCCGATAATATCGGACTGCCGATATTATCGGCCGATAAATGCTTTAAAATGTAATATCGGAAATTATCGGTATTGGTTTCAAAAAGTAAAATGTATGACTTTTTAAAACGGCACTGTATACACGGACGTAGGGAGAAGTACAGAGCGCCAAAGAACCTTAAAGGCACTGCCTTTGCGTGCCGGCCCAATCACATAATATCTACGGCTTTTCTCACACACAAGTGAATGCAAGGCATACTTGTTCAACAGCCATACACTGAGGGTCGCCGTATAAACAACTTGAACACTGTTACAAATATGCGCCACACTGTGAACCCACACCAAACAAGAATGACAAACACATTTTGGTAGAACATCCGCACCGTAACAAAACATAAACACAACAGAACAAATACCCAGGACCCCTTGCAGCACTAACTCTTATACAATATACCCCCCCCAACCCCCCCACCTCAACCTCCTTATGCTCCCAAATTCCAAGCTGCTGTTTTGAGGCATGTTAAAAAAAAATAATGCACTTTGTGACTTCAATAATAAATTTGGCAGTGCCATGTTGGCATTTTTTTTCCATAACTTGAGTTGATTTATTTTGGAAAACCTTGTTACATTGTTTAATGCATCCAGCGGGGCATCACAACAAAATTAGGCATAATAATGTGTTTATTCCACGACTGTATATATCTGTATCGGTTGATATCGGAATCGGTAATTAAGAGTTGGACAATATCGGAATATCGGATATCGGCAAAAAAGCCATTGTCGGACATCTCTACTTCTAACAGAGGGGTGTGGTCTGTCAGACGAGAGCCAGCATAAAGTGCTTTAACTGATTGCTCCAAGAAAAATATATTTTCAAAAAGAATCCGGAGTGATCAGGGTTGCACTGTTTGTCTCCGACTCACTCAAATCAAAGTAGTTGATGAATGCTCTCGAATGGGATTTTGATTAATATTTTACCCAATTGGATCAAAATACCTGGTCTGATTGATTGAAAATCAAATATCTCTACAGTAAATAGTACTTGAATAGAAATAGTACTTGGTTTGTGTTAGAATAATTATGTGTAAGTTATCATACAACTCTTATTCTTAAAGGCCGTTGCTATAGTTATTAGCTATTGTGCTCAAGTTAGACTTTTCTATCTGTGCAAGGACAAAACTTATTGTCTGAGGGGTGGCCTCAGCCGCAGATGTTAACTTTGTTTTAGCCCGCTAACAGCCAAGGCCTTTAAGGACCTCAACGAAGATAAGATGACAGCAGAGACAAAGCAATCACAAGGCCCCCAGCACATTCCGTCACGTATTGTGCGTACTGGAAGCTGCTTTGCATGAAATGTGTGGCCACTCCTTTTAGAAGCGGCCTCAGTGATGTAACCAGGGACCTCCCAAAAAAATAGAGGAGCACATTAGACTGTTAGCTCAGAGCATGGTGGGAAATTGTAACTGAGCGTGCAATCCCAAACGTCTCTCCTCATTGAGCCAAATTGAACTCTGCATGATTCCTTGCTTCTTGTCTGTTTAATAAATGTCATTAGTGTTTGAACCTGACAGTTTGCAAATGATAAAGCCCTACAAGGTTGCAAAACTCAAATAGAGATAAGAATACATATTCTCTGAACAAGGACTTGAATGTAAGGGGTTCAGTGCATGTATCCTAGTAAAACCTAGCAGATAGTCAACAATGCAACTTGGATGTTGGAGTAGTGGTTACCATGTCTGCTTATAGTCAAAAAATTATATTTCAGAATATATACATTTTGCCCTTTTGTGTTAGTTCCTGTTCTGTGCTTTTATTTTGGCGGCTCTTCAGGTTTTGTTAGTGTTATTCCATGTTTAGTGCTTGTTCCTGTCCTGGGCTCTTATTTTGGTGGCACTTCCTGTTGTGTTGGAGTTTTTTTCATAACTCCTTTACACATGCCTTCAAGCACTTTTCCACTCAGCTGTTTTCTGTTTGTGATTAAGATGTTGAGACTGGCTGATCACTCCACATGGACACAGAACTTCGGATTCATGCTCTGGATTCTTCTCCTCCATTCCAGTTTCTGTAAGAACTTTTGCCTTCCTGCCCTTTATAGTCTTCCTCCCGACTAAGATAGCCACTCTGTTCTTGTTTATGTCATTTTACCTGTTGCGGTATTTTTCGCGGTGCAATCTTTCGTTCTTTTTTATGCACTGTAGTTTTTTTGTTAACTACTTAAATGTTGCGTTTAATCCCTGTCTTGAGCAATAAATACCCCTTTTTCCTCACGCTCCAACTTCGTTAATCTGCATCCCTAAAATCACGACAACCTCCGGCGTCGCCCATGACACACCGTTTGTCAACGCATGTGACTAGTTGTTTATGTATATGAGTCCTGCGATCATTTCATGACCAGTCCAGGGTGTTGTTGCCCAAAAGTCAACAACACCCAGCTCCCTAACACAGGAGTTGGCAACCCAAAATGTTGAACGAGAAGCCAGAAATCCAAAAATCACCTTATATAAGTCTTATAATGAGGTAAGTGTCTATATTAGCTATATTAGCCTACTACCAAAATGACTGTGTCACAGGCTGACTCAAATCTTTGACAGAAATGTTGCAATTACATTTTTCTACACATTTTTACAACATTGGAAAGGTGAGATAACTCTTGGAAATTACTGGCTCAGAATTACCAAAGGTATGGATGTGTGTGTCCAAGTTAAAGGAAACGGCAGGCTGTCTTCTTCTAATGGATTTATAAGAACCGTTGCAAGCTGAGTAATATTTGCTGTGGTCTGGAACAACACGGCACACAAACAACTATCAGAAATGCAGCAAATATTACATACAGATAATGTGTCATGAGACATGCAAATATAAATTAAATACACAGAGGACATAAGTAAAGGAATTTAAATGAGCTCAATAAATACCTACAAACGAGGCACAATGATGCAATATGTACATGCAGCTAGCTTAAATCGCATGTTAGCATTGATTACCTTGCGGTCATGCAGTGACCAAATATGCCTGATTAGCACTCCAACAATTCAATAACATCAACAAACCTTACCTTTGTGCATTCATGCACAGCATAAAACTTTTGGTGGACAAAATGAGACAAAGGAGTGGCATAAAACACGTCTTTCTGTGGCGGCGGCGGAAAACGTTATACATGTACACAAACTGTTGCGTCACAGTCCACACAACTATGGTGAGTTTAAGGGCCACCAAAATTAGTAGGACAAAACGGCACTCGCCCAATACTCTCACCAGTGAAACATAAACCCAAACATACTAAACAGTGGGTGTTCTTTCTTTTTCCATTTTAATTTATTTTTGAAAAAGCTCCATTGAGCCACTGGGGCGGCGCTAAGGAGCCGCGAGTTCCGACATAGCGAGGCCCTGATCCCAGATGACCAACCTTCCAGTGATGTTGGGGGGGAGTAACAAACAGCCAAGTCATGAGGCCACTCAGCACGTTTTTGGAGCCAAATACGACCGTAGCCAGGCGACGCATTGCAACATCCAAAAAAAAGCGGAGTGAACATTAAGGCCTTGCTCACACTGCAGGTCAATTCCCATTTTTGTTTTGCCCTTATGTGACCTGTACATGATTGTTTTATGCAAATGTGAACAGTGCAATTCTGAATTTTTCAAATCTGACCCAGGCTTCTTTCGTATGTGGATATAAATCACATAAGTGGGTCATTTTTTTTATATGGTGCCTTTTGCGTCCCCAGTATAAATCATGTCATATTTTCTCAAAATATTTACAATTGCTCATTCCATTAGTTTCTTTGTGTATGGTAAATTGTTGTCTATCATAAATACAGTGATATGGGCTTCAAACATTAGAATATATATTTTTTAAAGCTTTTGTTAAAGTTCTATTATGCGATTTTGCCATGTCCCTGGTGCTGTTTATTCAACTTTAATCTAGAAAATAACAAATAAAAACATATATTTTTAATTTTTTTTTGTTATGATATAATTATCATAGACAAGCTCTCTTTAGTCATATGGTGTATATTATCAAAATCGTAAAAAGAATTACAAAAAAATAAGGTTCTATGTCTGTCCCTGTGGTCGCTGTCCACTCTGTTAAGTTGCATTACTGTCCCTTTAAGAAAACAACCACATTTGTCAGTGACATCATTCTCATCAGGTAACATCACACCAGTGGCGGGAAACTCAACTCTGGTAAGCTGTGTGGTTTTTTAGCTCTCTTACTATCTGATGTTGATGTTTTTATGAAGTGAATTTAATGTGGTTGAACATAACGTGTCCACTCTGTTAGGCCTAAATAATAAGGAGATCAATCAAATTGAAATTTTTCAAAACATGTTTGTGTGAAATTATAGATTTCTTATCAAATATTCAAGTCCATGCTAGCTGTTATGTTAACACAGGCAGGCTGAAGGCTAACTTTAGCTCAAAATGTCCACCGTGTTAGTGTCCACCGTGTTAGCCTCATTCAACTAACACGGTGGACATCAACCTAACAGAGTGGACATGTATATAGTAATGTTGACTTATCACAATGTATATGGGTCGTTTTTTTTATAGGGTGCCATTTGGACTTCATAACTTGTAAAAAATAAATAGTTGATTTACCAATATTTTTATGTTCTATTGTATACATGACATATGTAACTTGCTGAAAAACATATTGGTCGAACTCAGGCACCTAAATCATAGTATATTTATATACTATGATTTAGTATATTTATATACTATGATTTAGGTGCCTGAGTTCGACCAATATGTTTTTCAGCAAGTTACATATGTCATGTATACAATAGAACATAAAAATATTGGTAAATCAACTATTTATTTTTTACAAGTTATGAAGTCCAAATGGCACCCTATAAAAAAAACGACCCAAGTATTTGACGCCACTGCAGTCTGAACCATCGGGTCCTGGTTATCCTGCCAACAAAAACATCACAAAGAGATGAGCATCATAGTTATTCGCCAAAAATAGAAGGTTGCAAAATAAATGGTTGACGAATGAGCGGGAAACAGTGGAAAAGAATATGTTTTAGGAACTCATGTCATGTTTCACCACTGCTGTCTCCCGACTGCTCGCCCACACGCTCTTCGGAGCAGACTTGGAAGCAAATCTCCCACAAACCCGCGAGAGCCAAAAGGCTTGCCATCTTTCTTCCTAATCTTCTAAGCAATAATTCGGTAACAGAAAATGTTGACTTTGATTGCACAAAAATCACTGAAAATGCCACAAATGTGCCATGATGGAGACCTACTAGAGTTGAGTTGAGTTTGAGTTTATTTGGAACATGCATGCATACAACATGGTACATCACAATATCCAGTTTCTCTATTCAACATGTTCGAAAAGGAGTAGGAAGAAGCAGAGCTTATTTAATCCTACCCCTTTTCCTTTACATAGCAGTTGCTAACAGTTTTGTTCACTTCCTGTTCTCAATTTATTCACAATATACTCCATAACTTATAACATTAAAATCAATAAATACATAATTAGTGAAGTAAGTTATATTTCATATGAGGAGATAAATAAGATTATCTAGAAAATTAATGGATGGTTGAAATAAATTTGGAATGTTTATCATGGTTCTAATTCTTTGTGCTTTGTAAACACTTTAAGTTTGAAGAGTTTCTTGAAGTGGATCATATTAGTACATTCTTTGATTTCTTTGGTTAATCCATTCTATCATTTAATTCCACATACTGATATACTGAAGGTCTTAAGTGTTGTACGTGCATACAAATGTTTTAAATTACATTTTTCGCTAACATTATATTTCTCCTCTTTTGTTAGGAAGAATTGTTGCATATTCTTGGGTAGCAGATTGTAGTTTGCTGTGTGCATAATTAGTGATGTTTACTTCCATCAACACGGTAGCACGCGGGTCGCATTACGATTATAATAAACATAGTTTTTTGTCTTTTTTTTGCAATGTGAACGACTATAGAAAAAGATCGGATTTGACCAAAAAAAAATCAGAATCGGACATCCTACCCTGAAATGTGAACGTAGCCCAACTATGCTCCGATGCAATGTTCCCTCTAATTTTTCATGTGTGTGAGCAAACGCAAAAACTCCCTGAGCATTCAGTGGAGCCCATGTGAGCAACATCAGACGTGCACACTGTGGCTACACTTGCAGCACACCTGTCCCAAACCTGACTAAATAACAAGTACAATCTACATCCATCCATCCATTTCCTACCGCTTGTCCCTTTCGGGGTCACGGGTGTGTGCTGGAGCCTATCCCAGCTGCATTTGGGCGGAAGGCGGGGTACACCCTGGACAAGTCCCCACCTCATCGCAGGGCCAACACAGATAGACAGACAACATTATCTTATTATTATAATCAAATGACAGCAGTCATTTCCATTTCTAATATAAGTGATTAGGCCCACTTACAATGACATTAACAAAAAATATTGTTTTTCATGAACTGTGTACTTGTATTGTTTGTCTGGGTGGAGGTCCTGCTTTGGAAATAATTTGTACCCCTTTCAGACATTGCATTTAGTTCCCATTAAAGCATTCACATGTTGCACAATGAGATGTAAGCAGGGGATCATGTGTACATTCCTGCAACTTCCTGCTTGTAAAAAATATATTTTTATTAGTATTTATTTAATATACTAACAGCATTTCATGATTAATATTTATAAATGAAGATTCCTAATAAATGTCACTAGAATAAGCACACATTTGATTGGTAAATCATAGTGTAACGACCTGGAATGACACTTTATGTGTGGTGTTGGAGTTGTCCGACTTTTTGTGTGGCTGTAAACGCATCACTGGCTAAGTGCCATATGTGCATGTGTTGGCGCAAGTGAGAAAGAGCGAGCGGCTGCTGTTGATATAACAAAGTTGCTTTTGGTCCGGTTTGTACTGCAGAAAATGACCAGTTTTGCTAGATATATTTTTTTTTACTAATGTTTTGGTGATGTGTTTATGGCCGACAATAAAGAGTTTTGCTCAGTAAAGTGATCGATGGAAATCATGACGTTACAATATTTGAACAATGATGACGAAAACTGTTTTCTCCGTCGTGTCAGTGTGTCGAAAATTGTTATGCGCTTATTTTTGTATTTGATTTTGTGCGTGCCATAGATTTGCCGTGCGCAGAGGACGCTTGAGCAGTGCACAATTGCACAGGCGCACACCTTAGAGGGAACGTTGCTCCGATAACTCGCAAAATCAATCAATATCGATTGATTTTCATGAAAAAGTACCGTACTTTCCAGACTATAAAGCGCACCAGTATATAAGACACACCCACTAAAATTTTAATGAAAAACATATTTTTCCATATATTAGCCGCACCACTATAGTCATAGGCCACAGATATATACATTGTGGAATTAGTTATTTATACATTAATATCGTGTAAATGTTTATTTACATACCTTAATTGTGTGGTGCAACGGTGCCTGTAACACGGCAGTAAAACGGGGAATCAAACAAAACAGAAGTCATCCTCATGGATCCACCAGCTGTGGGATTGAGCTCTCCTTCAGCTAAACAGACTCTATGACTCCAGTGACATTTTGGTGAATTTACGACGTAGCACGTACAAATATGCATGAAAACACTCTGACAGAAATCACACATTGAACGGTTTAGTAAGTAGGAATTGTGATAGTCAAATTGTAAAACTTACAAACGTTGCTTGGAGAGATGAAAAAAGAATCCTTTATCCTTTTAAGTAGATTTTCAACCCGCAACACCTGCAGTGAGCAAACTCGTCCAAAAGATGGCGCCATAGCACAAACAATAACACACCATTTCAAAGTTTCAAGGAGCTCTATTTACTGCATGTGTTTAATGAAAACTATTAAGCACAACACATTATGACCGTTAGCCAAGAAAGAAGCCATAAATTAACTGCACCGTTTTATAAGCCGCGGGAAAAAAGTAGCGGCTTATAGTCCGCAATTTACGGTACTTGATTGGCCTTTTCATTGTGGTCTGGCGAATACTTAATTTTTAGCCAGCTGTTTAGCACTGTTAGCTAGCGGCGGCGCTCCCCCAAGTTAATAATCAACACCTTAATTCGGTTAAACACACAACATTTCTTACAAGTATTATTATTTTATGTATTTTCGGACGTGCTGTAATGAAACGACTGGAACTGTGTGATGCATAACTTTGTATTGTATACATGGTCGAAATAAACTGAAGCTGAACTGAATTGTTAAGTTTCTAAATGTTAATTACCAATTAGAAAACCCAAAACCAGTGAAATTGGCACGTTGTGTAAATGGTAAATAAAAACAGACTACAATGATTTGCAAATCCTTTTCAACTTATATTCAATTGCTGCAAAGTCAATAAACTTAAAGGCCTACTGAAAGCCACTACTACCGACCACGCAGTCTGATAGTTTATATATTAATGATGAAATCTTAACATTGCAACACATGCCAATACGGCCGGGTTAACTTATAAAGTGCAATTTTAAACTTCCCAGGAAACTTCCGCTTGAAAACGTCGCGGTATGATGACGTATGCGCGTGACGTCACGAGGTCAAGGGAAGTGTTTGGACCCAATTCAAATACCTCTGTTTTCTTCGACAAAATTCCACAGTATTCTGGACATCTGTGTTGGTGAATCTTTTGCAATTTGTTTAATGGACAATGGAGACTGCAAATAAGAAAGTTGTAGGTGCGATCGGTGGAGCGGCGGACTACAGCAACACCAACACCAGGAGGTTGTGTTGTGTTTTGAGCAGGATAGCAGACGCACTACAGTGAGTAAGCCCGCCGCCGCATCTAAGTTAGCTTCTATTTTTTAGCTTCGCCAAGCTGAATATTATTAATCGTGTATTCACATGTTCATGGTTTAATAGTATTTTTGATCTTCTGTCTAACCATCCAGTCAGGGTTTTTTTTAATTTACTTTCTATCTGCATTTGAGACTGATGCTATCACGTTGGCTACGTAGCTAGGTTAGCTTCTATTTTTTTAGCTTCGAAAAGCTGAATATTATTAATCGTGTATTTACATGTTCATGGTTTAATAGTATTTTTGATCTTCTGTCTATCCATCCAGTCAGGGTTTTTTTTTATTTAGTTTCTATCTGCATTTGAGACTGCTATGCTATCACGTTGGCTACGTAGCTAGGTTAGCTTCTATTTTTTTTAGCTTTGAAAAGCTGAATATTATTAATCGTGTATTTACATGTTCATGGTTTAATAGTATTTTTGATCTACTGTCTATCCATCCAGTCAGGGGTTTTTTTAAATTTAGTTTCTATCTGCATTTGAGACTGATGCTATCACGTTGGCTACATTGCTAGGTTATCTTCTATTTTTTTAGCTTCGCAAAGCTGAATATTATTAATCGTGTATTTACATGTTCATGGTTTAATAGTATTTTTGATCTTCTGTCTATCCATCCAGTCAGGGTTTTTTTTATTTAGTTTCTATCTGCATTTGAGACTGCTATGCTATCACGTTGGCTACGTTGCTAGGTTAGCTTCTATTTTTTTAGCTTCGCAAAGCTGAATATTATTAATCGTGTATTTACATGTTCATGGTTTAATAGTATTTTTGATCTTCTGTCTATCCATCCAGTCAGGGTTTTTTTAAATTTAGTTTCTATCTGCATTTGAGACTGCTATGCTATCACGTTGGCTACGTTGCTAGGTTAGCTTCTAATTTTTTAGCTTCGCAAAGCTGAATATTATTAATCGTGTACTTACATGTTCAGTCACTGTGAATGTCCATTTCGCGTTCTCGACTCTCATTTTCAAGAGGATATAGTATCTGAGGTGGTTTGAAATACAAATCTGTGATCTACAATAGAAAAAGGAGAGAGTGTGGAATCCAATGAGCCAGCTTGTACCTAAGTTACGGTCAGAGCGAAAAAAGATACGTCCATCACTGCCTCTCAAGTCCTTCACTGTAACGTTCCTCATCTACGAATCTTTCATCCTCGCTCAAATGAATGGGGTAATCGTCACTTTCTCGGTCCGAATCTCTCTCGCTCCACTAAAAACAACGGGGAATTGTGAGGAATACTAGCTCCTGTGACGTCACGCTACTTCCGGTACAGGCAAGGCTTTTTTTTATCAGCGAGCAAAAGTTGCGAACTTTATCGTCGTTGTTCTCTACTAAATCCTTTTAGCAAAAATATGGCAATATTGCGAAATGATCAAGTATGACACATAGAATGGATCTGCTATTCCCGTTTAAATAAAAAACAATTCATTTCAGTAGGCCTTTAATGTTCGAACTGAGAAACTTTGTTTTTTTTTTTTGCAAATAGTCATTAACTTAGAATTTAATGGCAGCAACACATTGCAAAAAAGTTGGCAGAGGTGCATTTTTACCACTGTGTTACATGGCCTTTCCTTTTAACAACACTCAGTAAACGTTTGGGAACTGAGGAGACCAATTTTTGAAGATTTTCAGGTGGAATTCTTTCCCATTCTTGCTTCATGTACAGCTTAAGTTGTTCAACAGTCCGGGGGTCTTCGTTGTGGTATTTTATGCTTCATAATGCGCCACACATTTTCAACGGGAGACAGGTCTGGACTACAGGCAGGCCAGTCTAGTACCCACACTCGTTTACTATGAAGCCACGTTGATGTAACACGTGGCTTTGCTTGCTGAAATAAGCAGGGGCGTCCATGATAACGTTGCTTGGATGGCAACATATGTTGCTCTAAAACCTGTATGTACCTTTAGGCATTAATGGTGCCTTCACAGATGTGCAAGTTACCCATGCCTTGGGCACTAATACAGCAAAGCCGGCGGCATTTCTGGGTGTTGTTGATAAATGGCTTTCGCTTTGCATATTGGGAGTTTTAACTTGCACTTACACATGTAGCAACAAACTGTAGTTTACTGACAGTGGTTTTCTGAAGCGTTTCTGAGCACATGTGGTGATATCCTTTACACACTGATGTCGGTATTTGATGCAATACCCCCTGAGGGATCGAAGGTCACGGGCATTCAATGTTGGTTTTCAGCCTTGCTGCTCTCTGAACCTTTGGATGGTATCCCTAAATTCCTTGCAATAGCTCGTCGAGAAATGTTCTTCAACTGTTCGACAATTTGCTCACGCATTTGTTGACAAAGTGGTGACCCTCGCCCCATCCTTGTTTGTGAATGACTGAGCATTTCATGGAATCTGCTTTTATACCCAATCATGGCACCCACCTCTTCCTAATTAGCCTGTTCACCTGTGGGATGTTCCAAATAAGTGTTTGATGAGCATTCCTCAACTTCCTCAGTCTTTTTTGCCACTTGTGCAAGCTTTTTTGCAACATCTTGCAGGCATCAAATTACAGCAAAAAGGAGGACCCTTTACATGTATGTCTTTAGTAGGTTACACACATTTTGTTAACAAACAAAAAAAACAAATTTAGCTTCTCTGTCCCTGTTTGTTACGCCGGCTCTTTTTGTAAACAAACTTCTTCTCTGCTTTTGTTTCGAAGCCTGATTCTCTCAGAGCTGCTGTGACACAGTCCCTTGAATTACCAAAATGACTGAAAAGTGCAAAGCCACTCGTCTCAGAAACCATTGGAATGATTTCAGTTTCAGTTACCCGCGGCATTTCTGGGTGTTGTTGATAAATGACTTTCGCTTTGCATAGTAGAGTTTTAATTTGCACTTACAGATGTAGCGACGAACTATAGTTACTGAAAGTGGTTTTTTGAAGCGACATAAGTGTGATATTCTTTACACACTTATGTCGGTTTTTGATGCAGTACCGCCTGTGGGATCGTAGGTCACGGGCATTGCCACTTACGTGCAGTGATTTCTCCAGATTCTCTGAACCTTTTGATGATATTACGGACCGTAGATGGGGAAATCCCTAAATTCCTTGCAATAGCTCGTTGAGAAAGGTTGTTCTTCAACTCTTCGACAATTTGCTCACGCATTTGTTCACAAAGTGGTGACCCTCGCCCCATCCTTGTTTGTGAATGACTGAGCATTTCATGGAAGCTGCTTCTATACCCAATCATGGCACCCACCTGTTCCCAATTAGCCTGTTCACCTGTGGGATGTTCTAAATAAGTGTTTGATGAGCTTTGCTCAACTTTCTCAGTCTTTTTTGCCACTTGTGCCAGCTTTTTTGAAACATGTTGCAAGCATCAAAATTCAAAAGGAGCTAATATTTGCAAAAAATAACATTTTTCCAGTTCAAACGTTAAGTATCTTGTCTTTGCAGTCTATTCAATTGAATATAGGTTGAAAAAGATTTGCAAATCAT
This sequence comes from Entelurus aequoreus, assembly GCF_033978785.1. Lineage (NCBI taxonomy): Eukaryota > Metazoa > Chordata > Actinopteri > Syngnathiformes > Syngnathidae > Entelurus > Entelurus aequoreus. The sequence goes on from NC_084745.1 coordinate 42,157,674, forward strand.
TGTATTCTGTTTTTATTTACCATTTACACAACGTGCCAACTTCACTACTAGTTAGCTTGAAACAACACAACAAATGAGTGCTTATCTTTCATAAAATGTTACCATCATAACTCACTCTAAATTGTGTCACTGTAAAATTGAGTGTGTGTGGTGTGTAAATTGTTAGCCGTGGGGGGTTCTGTGTGTATGTTGGGCTGCTCTGCTCAGAGTTTTTAGCCTTTAGCCTGAATTCATACAGAAAAAATATTACATGATTAAACAGTCATAGCATCAGAAAATAAAGCTCATGTTGCTTTAGAAACTGATGTCAAAAGGTGAAAAAAAAGTTTTCAATTTGTTCAGTCACTATGTATTTTCTTTAAGTTTCCATTGGGGAATGGTGTGCATGCTCACTAGCATGAGTCAGGCCTGGCAGTGAAGGTTGATGTCTCAAAGGCAGACGATGCGAGAATACAAAAATAGAAATGGCCCTCACGTGCATGTTTGCACAACATAACACATGCTAGTGGCCGCACGTCAAAATCATCCTCAACAACTTGCAGTAAGAATCATTATTTTCCACACATCTCTGAAGTACAAGCATCAACCACATGCTTTTGGCAGAACCATGGGTCCCCAAAACTGATCAATCACAATTAGGGATGTCCGATAATGGCTTTTTGCCGATATTCCGATATTGTCCAACTCTTTAATTACCGATACCGATATCAACCGATACCGATATATAGAGTCGTGGAATTAACACATTATTATGCCTAATTTGGACAACCAGTTATGGTGAAGATAAGGTCCTTTTTTAAAAAATTTATAAAATAAGATAAATAAATTAAAAACATTTTCTTGAATAAAAAAGAAAGTAAAACAATATAAAAACAGTTACATAGAAACTAGTAATTAATGAAAATGAGTAAAATTAACTGTTAAAGGTTAGTACTATTAGTGGACCAGCAGCACGCACAATCATGTGTGCTTACGGACTGTATCCCTTGCAGACTGTATTGATATACACTACCGTTCAAAAGTTTGGGGTCACCCAAACAATTTTGTGGAATAGCCTTCACTTCTAAGAACAAGAATAGACTGTCGAGTTTCAGATGAAAGTTCTCTTTTTCTGGCCATTTTGAGCGTTTAATTGACCCCACAAATGTGATGCTCCAGAAACTCAATCTGCTCAAAGGAAGGTCAGTTTTGTAGCTTCTGTAACGAGCTAAACTGTTTTCAGATGTGTGAACATGATTGCACAAGGGTTTTCTAATCATCAATTAGCCTTCTGAGCCAATGAGCAAACACATTGTACCATTAGAACACTGGAGTGATAGTTGCTGGAAATGGGCCTCTATACACCTATGTAGATATTGCACCAAAAACCAGACATTTGCAGCTAGAATGGTCATTTACCACATTAGCAATGTATAGAGTGTATTTCTTTAAAGTTAAGACTAGTTTAAAGTTACCTTCATTGAAAAGTACAGTGCTTTTCCTTCAAAAATAAGGACATTTCAATGTGACCCCAAACTTTTGAACGGTAGTGTGTGTATATTGATATATAATGTAGGAACCAGAATGTTAATAACAGAAAGAAACAACCCTTGAGTGTGAATGAGTGTAAATGGGGGAGGGAGGTTTTTTGGGTTGGTGCACTAATTGTAAGTGTATCTTGTGTTTTTTATGTTGATTTAAAAAAAAACGAACAAAAAAAAAAATGATACAGATAATAAAAAACCGATACCGATATTTTCCGATATTACATTTTAAAGCACATCTCTAATCACAATTTATTCATATAACCTCAACGACATCCCCAAATCTGAACCCACAAGGCAAGGGAAAAACTTCAAAAACCCAAACTGGGAAAAAGAAGAAACCTCATGAAGGGACCGCAGATGTGGGGACCCCCATCCTGGGTGACCGACTGCACAGTATGTACCCTATTTTCTGGACTATAAGGCGCACTTAAAATCTGTTTTTTTCCCCCTCAAAACTCGACAGTGCGCCTGTGGAAGTATCTTGCCTCTGGGTTCTCTGGACCACCAATCACCGACATGACCGCTCCTCTTCAGGGTTTGAACACTGGTTTATTTTGCAATAAATTGTCTTCCGTGTGCTTTTCAGCAATTATCTTTCGGCTTGTCTTTCTCGCTCTCGCTCGTGCTCCAACTCCAACCCCTCTGTCCTTCCCGGCTGCTGCCTTCTAACAGAGCGACAGGTGATTAGATAAGCAGGCCCATGTGGGCCATCTACGCACCTGTCGCTGATCTCGAAGCCGGTCCTGGCACACGCCGCTTCGCTGCAGGTCCGCAGGCCACGCCCCCCTCCACAGCGCTTTACAACCCAGTGCGCTTAATGTAAGGAATACGTTTGGTTGCGCTCGGAGCAATTTTATTTGGTACATGGTGTAATAAGTGTGACCAGTAGATGGCAGTCAAACATAAGAGATAAGTGTAGGCTGCACCGTTTGAAGTGCTTCAAAATACGAGTATTATTATGGTGTGTGTATAAGGTAAGACATATTATCCGGGGTTTTGTTTCGCAATATTATGCAAAAGTCACTTTTCTTATCTTCTAGTACCTGCTGATCTGTATTTGGGATCTGCATAAATCCTGAAAAATTGTAAGTAATCACAATGAGGTGGGGTTACGTTGTAGTAAAACAAGTGATCAGCATTGTCATCTGAAAAAAGTAAACAATCGTGTTTGTTTCAACAACTGTTTAAACTAGAGATGTCCGATTATGGCTTTTTTGCCAATATCCGTTATCCCGATATCGTCCAACTCTTAATTACCGATTCCAATATCAACCAATACCGATATATACAGTTGTGGAATCAACACATTATGGTGCCTAATTTTGTTGTGATGCCCCGCTGGATGCATTAAACAATGTAACAAGGTTTTCCAAAATAAATCAACTCAAGTTATGGGAAAAAAATGCCAACATGGCACTGCCATATTTATTATTGAAGTCACAAAGTGCATTATTTTTTCAAACATGCCTCAAAACAGCAGCTTGGAATTTGGGACATGCAAGGGGTTCTGGGTATTTGTTTATACGGTCACCCTCAGTGTGACCTGTATGGCTGTTGACCAAGTATGTCTTGCATTCACTTGTGTGTGTGAAAAGCTGTAGATATTATGTGACTGGGCCGGCACGCAAAGGCAGTGCCTTTAAGGTTTATTGGCGCTCTGTACTTCTCCCTACGTCCGTGTACACAGCGGCGTTTTAAAAAGTCATCAATTTTACTTTTTGAAACCGATACCGATAATTTCCGATATTACAATTTAAAGCATTTATCCGATATTATCGGACATCTGTAGTTTAAACTAAAGAAGAGTAAATGTGGATTTAAATGTTGCACTTTTAAGTTGTTTAAAAGTGTGTTTACTGCATAATCGATTACCTTGTTTGCAATATTATTGCAAAGACTTAATTTGTACTTTACTTACTGTCAAGTTTTGAGCAAATTAGTGACTTGCAGTTCAGTCTAACATTTAAAAAACGTTCTTGTATGACATTCTGACTACAAAAATGCCTTTGTATTCAAATATCGGGGTATTTTATTCAGCAAATTGTATTCATGCAAAAAATGTATAACTTGTGATTAATCATGATTAATTATCAATCAGTCAATCAAAGTTTTTTTATACAGCCCAAGTGTCTCAAAGGGCTGCACAAGCCACAACGACATCCTCGGCTCAGGTCCCACATCAGGGCAAGAAAAAACTCAACCCAATGGGATACAATGAGAAACCTTGGAGGGGACCGCAGATGTACTACACCGGTATGTTTTAGCGCTTTCAATACGAGTTTACTGACATATATAAGTAAGAACTTTACACTACTTTATATTAGAAATGGCAACAGCGAAGGATGAATGTCCCATAACAAGAAGATAAAGAAAAAGAAGACTATGGTGTCGGCACGGACTACAAAGGCAGACATTGTAATGATGAGGTATTGTGTGTGGAATTTTGAGGACAAAAATTAGTGATTACATTTTGAAATGAGGCTGTAACATACCGTATTTTCCGGACCACAAGGTGCACCGGATTATAAAGCGCACTGCCGATGAATGGTCTATTTTCGATCTTGTTTCATATATAAGGCACACCGGATTATAGGGCGCATTAAAGGAGTCGTATTTTTATTATGTTTTTTTCCTAAATGTAAAACACTTCCTTGTGGTCTACATAACATATAATGGTGGTTCTTTGGTCAAAATGTTGCATAGATTATGTTTTACAGATCATCTTCAAGCCGCTTTCTGACAGTCGCTTCCGAATGTGCCGTTTTGCACAATTTTTCAGGATTTATGCAGATCCCAAATACAGATCAGCACGTACCAGAAAGTAAGAAAAGTTGCTTTTGCATAATATTGCGAAACAAAACGCCAGATAATATGTCTTACCTTATACACACAACATAATAATACTCGTATGTTGAAGCACAGTACAATCCATTAAGGGGTGCGGCTTCATAGCTTACCAAAGTCGTGCTAAAACATTTTGATAGATTTTTGAGCGCCGTGTGTAATGTTCTATATTTTCAATGGAACATATAAAATGTTGGTGTTGTTTACTTGAGTCATATTGCAGTCTACACATCTACTGATCACACTCCCACCCCGCTTTTGAAGTGTCACTCGACGTAACACCGTAAACGCGATGACGTCCCGTCCGACGTCAGAGTAAATAGGTCTCGGGTGTATATCTGCGGGATTAAACGGTTGTGGACAGGCGTACCCCAGCAGTCCAAAACGGTTAATCCGCACATAGGTTGGGGCCCGGAACAGTTGATTTCACGCGTTTATATGTGCAGTGCAAACCTTTTTCTCGAGGGAAAACTGAACAGCAGGGGACCAAAGACGTTTGGAAAGGTGCAAGTACAAACCTCTTTTCCATATGAGTTGGGAAATTGTTTTAGCTGTAAATATAAACGGAATACAATGATTTGCAAATCCTTTTCAACCCATATTCAATTGAATGCACTACAAAGACAAGATATTTGATGTTCAAACTCAAAAACTTTTTTTTTTTTTGCAAATAATAATTAACTTAGAATTTCATGGCTGCAACACGTGCCAAAGTAGTTGGGGAAAGGGCATGTTCACCACTGTGTTGCATGGCCTTTCCTTTTAACAACACTCAGTAAACAACGTTTGGGAACTGAGGAGACACATTTTTTAAGCTTCTCAGGTGGAATTCTTTCCCATTCTTGCTTGATGTACAGCTTAAGTTGTTCAACAGTCCGGGGGTCTCCGTTGTGGTATTTTAGGCTTCATAATGCGCCACACATTTTCAATGGGAGACAGGTCTGGACTACAGGCAGGCCAGTCTAGTACCCGTACTCTTTTACTATGAAGCCATGTTGATGTAACACGTGGCTTGGCATTGTCTTGCGGAAATAAGCAGGGGCGTCCATGGTAACGTTGCTTGGATGGCAACATATGTTGCTCCAAAACCTGTATGTACCTTTCAGCATTAATAGCGCCTTCACAGATGTGTAAGTTACCCATGTCTTGGGCACTAATACACCCCCATACCATCACAGATGCTGGATTTGGAACTTTGCGCCTATAACAATCCGGATGGTTCTTTTCCTCTTTGGTCCGGAGGACACGACGTCCACAGTTTCCAAAAACAATTTGAAATGTGGACTTGTCAGACCACAGAACACTTTTCCACTTTGCATCAGTCCATCTTAGATGATCTCGGGCCCAGCGAAGCCGGCAGCGTTTCTGGGTGTTGTTGATAAATGGCTTTTGCTTTGCATAGTAGCGTTTTAACTTGCACTTACAGATGTAGCGACCAACTGTAGTTACTGACAGTGGTTTTCTGAAGTGTTCCTGATCCCATGTGGTGATATCCTTTAAACACTGTCGCTTTTTGATGCAGTACCGCCTGAAGGATCGAAGGTCCATGATATCATCGCTTACCTGCAGTAATTTCTCCAGATTCTCTGTAACTTTTGATGATATTACGAACCGTAGATGGTGAAATCCCTAAATTCCTTGCAATAGCTCGTTGCGAAATGTTGTTCTTAAACTGTTGGACAATTTGCTCACGCATTTTTTGACAAAGTGGTGCCCCTCGCCCCATCCTTGTTTGTGAATGACTGAGCATTTCATAGAAGACAGCTTTGATACCCAATTATGGCAGCCACCTATTCCCAATTAGCCTGTGGGATTTTCCAAATAAGTGTTTGATGAGCATTCCTCAACTTTCTCAGTCTTTTTTGCCACTTCTGCCAACATTTTTGAAACATGTTGAGAAAGGTTTTTCTTAAACTGTTCAACAATTTGCTCACGCATTTGTTGACAAAGTGGTGACCCTCGCCCCATCCTTGTTTGTGAATGACTGAGCATTTCATGGAATCTACTTTTATACCCAATCATGGCACCCACCTGTTCCCAATTTGCCTGTTCACCTGTGGGATGTTCCAAATAAGTGTTTGATGAGCATTCCTCAACTTTATCAGTATTTATTGCCACCTTTCCCAACTTCTTTGTCACGTGTTGCTGGCATCAAATTCTAAAGTTAATGATTATTTGCAAAAAAAAAAATGTTTATGAGTTTGAACATTAAATATGTTGTCTTTGTAGCATATTCAACTGAATATGGGTTGAAAATGATTTGTAAATCATTGTATTCTGTTTATATTTACATCTAACACAATTTCCCAACTCATATGGAAACGGGGTTTGTAACCAGGCTCACTGATTAGACTGATGGTGTGCAGCATTTATGAATCAGATTCCACTATGGAAACCTAGGAGCGAGGTTCAATGACCGATTCTAGTCGAAAAAGATTCCCTTGATTTGAATAGTCGACTTTTAAAAGACACCCCTTCTATTTAATGATTTATTTTTATTTATACTGCACTGTCTATAAAATTGAAAGTAATTTCCTTCGAAAGATCCATTTAAAGTCTTTCTACAGTAGCCATGAAGACTGTTTCTCTTCCTCTTCTTCCACACGTATTCATACGAAGCCAACAACTAAGTGCGCGCCTCAAGTTGTTTTTTTTACAATTAAGTATTCTAAACCCGTTTGTGCATTGTCTGTCCAATTTTTTCTTGTCTTCCTGCCAGCCTCCGCTCCAGCTGCCCCTTTAGTCAAGCTTCTTTTTTCCATTTCTCTTAAGCCTGTTTTTATTTATCTGCACCGTCTCGGTGCTTTGTCTCTCCGGAATAGTGCAGAGTTTTGTGTCGTTTGCCTATGGATTATTGTGCTCTTTGTGCACCAGCCATTAACGACTTAGGGCCTAATTCATTAAACGTTTGCGTGTACTAAAACACGTGCAAACCTGATAGCACACGCAAAGCTGATCTACTAAGCGTGTGCAGAGCAGAATAAGACATGCTATCCATTTTGCATCTGCCTTCATTAATATACAAAATACACACTGATTATCAAAACGCCCAGAATCCTGGGAAGAGAAAATGCAAATATAATTGTGATTTATCACCACTTATCACTGTTTTGTAAGCAGTAGTTTGCATTTTATTTAGCATGTGTCAGAAGGACTAGGAAAGTGACACCTGCTTTAACTTTAACTTAACTTCCACACACAGCAATGGTTGCGCTGCACAGACAGACAATGGACAGAGAATCCTCCATTCTGCGAGTGTGTCAACATTTTAGACCCTAGGTGTCAAATTCAAGGCCCACGGGCCAGATCCGGCCCGCGAATTAATGATCTATGGCCCCCGGGATGATATTTGATTAGTATTGGAACCGGCCCCGCCCCGCAGGCCACATTTTTTTGCACGCACCAATACTCCATCAGTGTTGGCGCTAGGAATTTTCAAAATGGGGTCCCAGGGACCCCATCAAGTCATAAAAATGGGGTCCCACAGTACATTTTTGTAACCGTTTTGAAAACAAATGATGAATGTATGCATTATCCTGTTATATCTCACATTCTGTATTGTGCTTTGGACAAACGTTGTCGTAAACGTGACCTGATTTATTAAAAAAATATATATATTTTAAATAATATGTAAATGTATTCAGTTATTCATGTTCTTCTTTCCTTCATGGATCTAAACTTTACCGCTATTTTTTTCTACATTTTTATTGTAATATTTTCAGAATGTGTCAAGTCATAAAAATGGGGTCCCACAGTAAATTTTTGGGGTCCCACTTTTTTGTAACCGTTTTGAAAACTAATCATAAATGTATGCATTTTCCTGTTGTATCTCACATTCTGTATTGTGCTTGGGAAAAAAGTTGTCGTAAACGTGACCTGATTAATAAAAATAAAAAAAATAATTTAAATAATATCAATCAATCAATCAATGTTTATTTATATAGCCCTAAATCACAAGTGTCTCAAAGGGCTGTACAAGCCACAACGACATCCTCGTTACAGAGCCCACATACAGGCAAGGAAAACTCACCCCAGTGGGACGTCAATGTGAATGACTATGAGAAACCTTGTAAATGTATTCAGTTATTCACGTTCTTCTTTCCTTCATGGATCTAAACTTTACCGCTAATTTTTTCTACATTTTTACTGTAATATTTTCAGAATGTGTGAAGTCTAAAAAATGGGGTCCCACAGTAAATTTTTGGGGTCCTACTTTTTTGTAAACATTTTGAAAAAAAATGATGAATGTATGCATTATCCTGTTATATCTCACAGTCTATTTTGTGCTTTGGAAAAATGTTGTCGTAAACGTGACCTGATTAATAAAACAAAAAATAATAATTTAAATAATATGTAAATGTATTCAGTTATTCCCGTTCTTCTTTCCTTCATGGATCCAAACTTTACCGCTATTTTTTTCTACATTTTTATTGTAATATTTTCAGAATGTGTCAAGTCATAAAAATGGGGTCCCACGGTAAATTTTTGGGGTGCCACTTTTTTGTAACCGTTTTGAAAACAAATGATACATGTATGCATTATCCTGTTATATCTCACATTCTGTATTGTGCTTTGAAAAAGGTTGTCGTAAACGTGACCTGATTAATAAAATTTAAAAAAATAATTTAAATAATATGTAAATGTATTCAGTTATTCCCGTTCTTCTTTCCTTCATGGATCTAAACTTTACCGCTATTTTTTTCTACATTTTTATTGTAATATTTTCAGAATGTGTCAAGTCATAAAAATGGGGTCCCACGGTAAATTTTTGGGGTGCCACTTTTTTGTAACCGTTTTGAAAACAAATGATACATGTATGCATTATCCCTTTATATCTCACATTCTGTATTGTGCTTTGAAAAAAGGTTGTCGTAATCGTGACCTGATTAATAAAATTTAAAAAAATAATTTAAATAATATGTAAATGTATTCAGTTATTCACGTTCTTCTTTCCTTCATGGATCTAAACTTTACCGCAATTTTTTTCTATATTTTTATTGTAATATTTCAGAATGTGTCAAGTCATAAAAATGGGGTCCCACAGTAAGTTTTTGGGGTCCCACTTTCTTTGTAAGCATTTTGAAAACAAATGATAAATGTATGCATTATCCTGTTATATCTCACATTCTGTATTGTGCTTTAGAAAAAGGTTGTCGTAAACGTGACCTGATTAATTAAAAAAAAAAATAATAATTTAAATATGTAAATGTATTCAGTTATAAACATTCATTCACGTTCTTCTTTCCTTCATGGATCTAAACTTTACTGCCAGTTTTTTCCACATTTTTATTGTAATATTTTCGGAATGTGTTTGTTCTATTTTTGGCCAAAGTAAGACAAAGAAAACAATCTGAAGTTGTCTTTATTTAGTATTAATGCCATGATTTTAATAGTCTGGCCCGCGTGTGCATAGATTTCCCTCCATGTGGCCCCTGAGCTAAAATGAGTTTGACACCAAACGGTCAAAAATACAAAATATTAGACATTGTCTATTCAGCAATTTCCTTTTATAATTGTATTGCTCCTGGATGACTTATGAGGCTGATTTAAAACAAATTCAATAGATTTTTTTTTTGTTCGTTTTTTTTTTATTTTTAGGAAGTATAATAATATACTATATATCCTGCATAACAACACGTCTTTCATCATGTATTTTCTTGCGTTTGAATAATTCCAGACTCAGAAATGCGCTGGTGATGCGAGCCACAGCCTCGCGCACAGAATTAAGTGTCGGTGTGCATATGTTTCTGATGTCTAGATTGCGATTCCGAAAAAGGTGTTACAGATTATTGATGTGTGCTGCCGGTTGAACACATTGCACACAGGTAGGAGCATGCATGAATGCGCAGACAATGATCATCTATGCACGCAAAATCCTCAGTTAAATATGGCGATCTGCACCACTTTTCGATTGCACACGCAGCAGTCTTAGTAGTTCACACGCAACACGCCCACTTGTTGAACACACTTTTTTTTATTGATTGCACACTATTTAGCTCTTAGTAAATCAGGCCAGAAATGATTTGTCAACACTGCTTTTGTTTGCATTCAGGATCCAATTTAAAAATCTCAAACATTTCGGTAAGAAGGTGATTCTCAAAATTTTAATTGTGACAACAATCCAACAAGGGTTAGAGCTATAGATAAATGCCATTTAGATTTGAACTGATACGGTACCAATTCCCAGTACCTGGGGTTCGAATTCGGCACCCAGCGGTACTAATTTTCAGTACTTTTGTGTGTGTTAATAAATATTATTTTTGGTAATAAACATACATTTTTATTTCAACTTTTTCAAATGAGTAACTCCTGTCCAGTTGTTATATCTTGTTTTATTATCACCTATCTGAGTATCATTTGCAGTAATGACACTAAGTTGCAATTCCAAGACGTTAGATGGCAGTAGTGTAAAGTTTTTGGTGTGTTATTGTAGAAGTTGCTTCCTAGCAGTTCCACTGTAGACACAGCACAGGAGCCAAGCGTGCAGTTTTTAACAAAGTTTTTAATGCACATAGGTTTTATCAAAGTCTTTCTCCCGCAGAACGTGACTTTTCAGTCACGTCCGTATCCTCTCTTCCCCCCTGCTCTCGGCCGCTCACTGTTAAAGACAACAGATGATTATATTAACACGCACCACCCGGGAAATCTAATCACCTGTCAGCTGTGTCTCGCCGTCAGCACATGCCCCGCCCACATTCGATGGTGCTCGCCCTCAGCACCGTAAACAGAGGCGGTGACTTTTGGTCCTGCAGGCGCGCTAGCCACACCACCCTCCACAGTTATGTTTTTTGCTGTGCCCCAGAAAGATTTAAAACTGTAAGTATAGTACTTTCATTAACAAATTTGGAGGTGTTGAAAGCGCCATGTAAATTTGTTAATGCTAATCAGTATCGTGTCAAACGCAAAGCAAAATATCTTAGCTTCAAGCTAGCACCTTTTTGGAAAAGTAGAGCCTTACTTAACTTACATTACAGCATTTTTGAGTCAATTTCTTTGTTGGCATTGAAAATCGTAGCATTACCTAGAGGTAGTTTGGCTGAGTCTGCTCTCAGCGCTGCTGTAGTGATTAACAAAGCGTAAAGTCGGTTGAGTTGGTAACTGGGCGTGATGTCAGGTACTGAAACATGGCCCCGTTGGATTCTACGTGAATCGGTGCCCAGTCGTTCCGGAGAGATTCGGTCGGTGCCAAGAAAGTACCGGATTGGGTACCCATTCCGAATTAGAGCAGAGGTCCCCAATCTTTTTAAGCACAAGGAGGCTCATACAACCCCAGCAAATTACAGTATATGGAATCACCAATGTTCATTCGGTTGTTTAATTTAGTCAAATAATGATCATATAACAGACATGACACAAAACTATAGTCTTTTTAAATGGCAACTGCACTTTTTTTGGAATTTTCGTTCACAATCATTATGAAAGACATGACGACAGAGGGATTTTTTTTTTTAATGCATTCTAAATATTAAATACAAGTAAATAACATTCTGCTTACAGCGCAGCCAATGGGAGATCCACTATTTGGCCCAACAAAGCCAATAAATTACCATTCAAAAACCGCTAACAATACTCAATTTACATTTCCTGATTTGAAAATCAAACAAGTATTAGTGATATTGTTATTATGAGCGCTAACGCAGACAATCTATTTATAGCGGCGCTGAGATCACAAGCCTGTCTACAAACCCTGTTTTCATATGAGTTGGGAAATTGTGTTAGATGTAAATATAAACGGAATACAATGATTTGCAAATCATTTTCAACCCATATTCCGTTGAATGCACTACAAAGACAACATTTTGATGTTCAAACTCATAAACTTTTTTTTTTTTTGCAAATAATAATTAACTTAGAATTTCATGGCTGCAACACGTGCCAAAGTAGTTGGGAAAGGGCATGTTCACCACTGTGTTACATGGCCTTTCCTTTTAACAACACTCAGTAAACGTTTGGGAACTGAGGAGACACATTTTTTAAGCTTCTCAGGTGGAATTCTTTCCCAATCTTGCTTGATGTACAGCTTAAGTTGTTCAACAGTCCGGGGGTCTCCGTTGTGGTATTTTAGGGTTCATAATGCGCCACACAATGTCAATGGGAGACAGGTCTGGACTACAGGCAGGCCATTCTAGTACCCGCACTCTTTTACTATGAAGCCACGTTGATGTAACACGTGGCTTGGCATTGTCTTGCTGAAATAAGCAGGGGCGTCCATGGTAACGTTGCTTGGATGGCAACATATGTTGCTCCAAAACCTGTATGTACCTTTCAGCATTAATGGCACCTTCACAGATGTGTAAGTTACCCATGTCTTGGGCACTAATACACCCCCATACCATCACAGATGCTGGCTTTTCAACTTTGCGCCTATAACAATCCAGATGGTTCTTTTCCTCTTTGGTCCGGAGGACACAACGTCCACAGTTTCCAAAAACAATTTGAAATGTGGACTCGTCAGACCACAGAACACTTTTCCACTTTGTATCAGTCCATCTTAGATGACCTCAGGCCCAGCGAAGCCGACGGCGTTTCTGGGTGTTGTTGATAAACGGTTTTCGCCTTGCATAGGAGAGTTTTAACTTGCACTTACAGATGTAGCGACCAACTGTAGTTACTGACAGTGGGTTTCTGAAGTGTTCCTGAGCCCATGTGGTGATATCCTTTACACACTGATGTCGCTTGTTGATGCAGTACAGCCTGAGGGATCAAAGTCACGGGCTCAGCTGCTTACGTGCAGTGATTTCTCCAGATTCTCTGAACCCTTTGATGATATTACAGAACGTAGATGGTGAAATCCCTAAATTCCTTGCAATAGCTGGTTGAGAAAGGTTTTTCTTAAACTGTTAAACAATTTGCTCACACATTTGTTGACAAAGTGGTGACCTTCGCCCCATCCTTGTTTGTGAATGACTGAGCATTTCATGGAATCTACTTTTATACCCAATCATGGCACCCACCTGTTCCCAATTTGCCTGTTCACCTGTGGGATGTTCCAAATAAGTGTTTGATGAGCATTCCTCAACTTTATCAGTATTTATTGCCACCTTTCCCAACTTCTTTGTCAGGTGTTGCTGGCATCGAATTGTAAAGTTAATGATTTTTTGCAAAAAAAAAAAAGTTTATCAGTTTGAACATCAAATATGTTGTCTTTGTAGCATATTCAACTGAATATGGGTTGAAAATGATTTGCAAATCATTGTATTCCATTTATATTTACATCTAACACAATCTCCCAACTCATATGGAAACAGGGTTTGTACAATTTCGACATGATGGTGAGGTGTTTCCTCACTTCCTGTAAGTTTATTCTACACCATAAATACTGCATGTCACCTGGACAGAAGAGGTCTGAGTAGGTATTCCGACAAATTGGTACACTTGGACAGCCATTTAGGACGCGTAACTGGCTAAGATCGACACAAAAAGAAGCCACACAGTTTGTTTTTTTCATGGGGATTATGAGTCATTCTTCCCCCTAAATAAGAATATGTGAAAACCTCAGCAGTCGGTAATCTTAATGACAGCAGACATCGTACAGAAAGTGATGTTTTATTATGTTTGTTGGCTCTCATAAAGTCTGCAGTGAGTAATAATCAGTGATGAAAAAATAAAAGCAAACGTCATGATGTGTTTTTGAAATGAATGTGCTGCGTATGATTAAAATGATCAAAATACGTAATTATTTAATGTTATAAGCTTTCAAGATGGCGGCGCTTCAGGGCGGCAGCTTCTTGCAGGCGCTTGGAAGTGTAGACCGATTTGGCAAAAATACCCGTCAATTCAGTCAATTTCATGGCTGGCTCACAGCGTGTTCACTCCGTGATCACTTACGACCGACTTACGATTCTGGATGTGGAGAGATCGGGCCATTTTGGGCTGAAAGATGCGTGTACGGTGGACCTACTCGCTAGCTTGGGAATTCTTCGCGAGCTACATCCAGCAGTGGCCTTTGAAGCAGCGGGGTCCACTACCAGCGGGGACCGTCAACGAAAGAGACGTAAGCGGTGTGCTCGGAAGCAGAAGCGGGGATGTCGGGCGGGGCTAACAACAAAGCTAAAGGCGTTGTTGTTAGCAGGGCTAACAAAAAAGCTAAAAGCTAATCCTCAAAGAAGCGCTAATAAGGAGTCTGTTAAGCTAGAACTAGCCAGTGTCAGTCTGGATAATCCCTGCACACATAGCAATTCTCTTAGAATAATATACAACTCACATAATGTTTTTTCTGCGTCAGAGGTGGACATGCATTTTACTGAGGTGGCAAACAATCTAAAAATTCCTGTCATATCAATTCCTAGATATGGTCGAAATTATTTAAAGTGCACTACGCATAATAAACGTAACATTATTAATATTGCTACTACGGATACTTTCAACAAAAACTCCTCAAAACAGCCCACTACCTATAATATGGGTTTTTTAAACATAAGATCATTGTCTTCCAAAACGTTATTAGTTAATGAAGTCATTAGAGACAACAATCTTGATGTCGTTGGTCTAGCCGAGACCTGGCTCAAACCAGACAAATTTTTTGCGCTGGGTGAGGCGTCTCCTCCTGGCTATACGGGAACGCATATTGCCCGTCCCATTAAAAGGGGTGGGGGTGTTGCACTAATATACAACAAAAACTTTAGCCTTACCTCGGACCTAAATAATAAATATAACTCGTTTGAGGTGCTTACTATGAGGTTTGTCACACCGCTGCCTCTGCACCTGGCTGTCATCTACCGCCCCCCAGGGCCCTATTCGGACTTTATCAATGAATTTTCAGAGTTCGTTGCTGATCTAGTGACGCACGCCGACAATATAATCATAATGGGAGACTTTAACATCCATATGAATACCCCATTGGACCCTCCATGCGTGGCGCTCCAGACTATAATTGATAGCTGTGGTCTTACACAAATATTTAATGAACCCACGCATCGCAACGGTAATACGATAGATCTAGTGCTTGTCAGGGGTGTCACCACCTCCAAAGTTACGATACTCCCGTACACTAAAGTAATGTCCGATCATTACCTTATAAAATTCGAAGTTCTGACTCATTGTCAACAAACTAATAATAATAATAATAACTACTATAGCAGCCGTAACATTAATGCTGCCACAACGACGACTCTTACTGACCTACTGCCTTCGGTAATGGCACCATTCCCAAATTATGTGGGCTCTATTGATAACCTCACTAACAACTTTAACGCCGCCCTGCGCGACACCATTGATAGTGTAGCACCGCTAAAGCTAAAAAGGGCCCCTAAAAGGCGTACCCCATGGTTTACAGACGAAACTAAAGCCCAGAAATTATCATGTAGAAAGCTGGAACGCAAATGGCGTGCGACTAAACTTGAGGTTTTCCATCAAGCATGGAGTGATAGTTTAATAACTTATAAACGCATGCTTACCTCAGCTAAAGCTAAATATTACTCAAATCTCATCCACCTTAACAAAAATGATCCTAAATTTTTGTTTAGTACAGTAGCATCGCTAACCCAACAAGGGACTCCTCCCAGTAGCTCCACCCACTCAGCAGATGACTTTATGAATTTTTTTAATAAGAAAATTGAAGTCATTAGAAAAGAGATTAAAGACAATGCATCTCAGCTACAACTGGGTTCTATTAACACAGATACGACTGTATATACGACGGATAGCGCCCTCCAAAATAGTTTCTCTCTCTTTGATGAAATATCATTGGAGGAATTGTTAAAATGTGTAAATGGGACAAAACAAACAACATGTTTACTTGACCCAATTCCTGGGAAACTTATCAAGGAGCTTTTTGTATTATTAGGTCCATCAGTGTTAAATATTATACACTTATCACTTTCCTCTGGCACTGTTCCCCTAGCATTCAAAAAAGCGGTTATTCATCCTCTACTCAAAAGACCTAGCCTCGATCCTGACCTCATGGTAAACTACCGGCCGGTGTCCCACCTTACGTTTATCTCAAAAATCCTCGAAAAAATTGTCGCACAGCAGCTAAATGAACACTTAGCGTCTAACAATCTCTGTGAACCTTTTCAATCCGGTTTCAGGGCAAATCACTCTACGGAGACAGCCCTCGCAAAAATGACTAATGATCTATTGCTAACGATGGATTCTGATGCGTCATCTATGTTGCTGCTTCTTGATCTTAGTGCCGCTTTCGATACTGTTGATCATAATATTTTATTAGAGCGTATCAAAACGCGTATTGGGATGACAGACTTAGCCTTGTCTTGGTTTAACTCTTATCTTACTGACAGGATGCAGTATGTCTCCCATAACAATGTGACCTCGGACTATGTTAAGGAAACGTGCGGAGTTCCCCAGGGTTCGGTTCTTGGCCCTGCACTCTTTAGTATTTACATGCTGCCGCTAGGTGACATCATACGCAAATACAGTGTTAGCTTTCACTGTTATGCTGATGACACCCAACTCTACATGCCCCTAAAGCTGACCAACACGCCGGATTGTAGTCAGCTGGAGGCGTGTCTTAATGAAATTAAACAATGGATGTCCGCTAACTTTTTGTAACTCAACGCTAAGAAAACGGAAATACTGATTATCGGTCCTGCTCAACACCGACATCTATTTAATAATACCACCTTAACATTTGACAACCAAACAATTAAACAAGGCGACTCGGTAAAGAATCTGGGTATTATCTTCGACCCAACTCTCTCGTTTGAGTCACACATTAAGAGTGTTACTAAAACGGCCTTCTTTCATCTCCGTAATATCGCTAAAATTCGTTCCATTTTGTCCACAAGCGATGCTGAGATCATTATCCATGCGTTCGTTACATCTCGTCTCGATTACTGTAACGTTTTATTTTCGGGCCTCCCTATGTCTAGCATTAAAAGATTACAGATGGTACAAAATGCGGCTGCTAGACTTTTGACAAAAACAAGAAAGTTTGATCATATTACGCCTATACTGGCTCACTTGCACTGGCTTCCTGTGCACCTAAGATGCGACTTTAAGGTTTTACTACTTACGTATAAAATACTACACGGTCAAGCTCCTGCCTATCTTGCCGATTGTATTGTACCATATGTCCCGACAAGAAATCTGCGTTCAAAGAACTCCGGCTTATTAGTGATTCCCAGAGCCCAAAAAAAGTCTGCGGGCTATAGAGCGTTTTCTATTCGGGCTCCAATACTATGGAATGCCCTCCCGGTAAAAGTTAGAGATGCTACCTCAGTAGAAGCATTTAAGTCTCATCTTAAAACTCATTTGTATACTCTAGCCTTTGAATGGACTCCCTTTTTAGACCAGTTGATCTGCCGTTTCTTTTCTTTTCTTTTCTACTCTGCTCCCAAACCCGGGGTGGACCGCTAGCCTGTTCATCGGATGGGGACATCTCTACGCTGCTGACCCGTCTCCGCTCGGGATGGTTCCTGCTGGCCCCAGCATGGACTGGACTGGACTTTCGCAGATGTGTTGGACTTTCACAATATTATGTCAGACCCACTCGACATCCATTGCTTTCAGTCTCCCCTAGAAGGGGGGGGGGGGGGGTTACCCACATATGCGGTCCTCTCCAAGGTTTCTCATAGTCATTCACATTGACGTCCCACTGGGGTGAGTTTTCCTTGCCCGTATGTGGGCTCTGTACGGAGGATGTCGTTGTGGCTTGTACAGCCCTTTGAGACACTTGTGATTTAGGGCTATATAAATAAACATTGATTGATTGATTGATTGATTATAAATGTGCATGTTACTACATTACATATATACTTACATCATGTATATAAAACCTCAATGGAGGTGTATAGATCTTTTTGAAGGCTTTATCGGCAGAATTACTCTGCTCCATATGCTCCATTGTAAGTGGACTTTTGATCGCATTTATTTAATATTTAGAATACAAAAAATTTAAAGTAACATCCTTCGTCATGTCATAATGTTTGTCAATGATAGGCAAAATTCCCCCCAAAAAGTGCAGTTCCCCTTTAAGAAACGCAGAAATAAATAAATTGTGGTAGTCAGTCACCATACCATAAAATAAATCAGCATTGTTCAAAGTTTGAAATGGTAACCGTTCCTATATTTGATTTAATACATTGACATAAGGTTTTTAGGAAGGTCCTCCTGTACGGGGACTAGGGATGATGTTCGAAACCGATTCTCCCGGTTGTTCGATAAGAAAAGAACCGATTCCATGGACTCGAATCCCTTTTTGGGAACCGGTTCCCGTTATCAAGGCCACTATAGTAAAGAAAAATAGTTGGTTCTTTATTCGAATCCCTGGGAACGAATCCCAAAAGGGCAATGTTATGCCCATTTGATTGTAGACTCTTACTGACACCTTGTGGCGATACGAAAATACTACGCGTCAAAAGTTTGGGCACTTCCGGGTTGACGATGTTAGTCCAGTTCTTGAGACAATTGAGAAGTAGACAAGTTGTGTTAGCTCTTACAAGCCTTGGAAAAGATA
Source organism: Entelurus aequoreus (assembly GCF_033978785.1). Classification (NCBI taxonomy): domain Eukaryota; kingdom Metazoa; phylum Chordata; class Actinopteri; order Syngnathiformes; family Syngnathidae; genus Entelurus; species Entelurus aequoreus. The sequence continues at coordinate 42,176,460 of NC_084745.1, forward strand.
AGTCTGTAACTAAACTGTTCAACTTGTTTATGTAACTCAATATTAAGGTGGAAAGTGGTTACATTTTATAGTAAGATGTTTATTGAAAAACGATTTTTGTGCACTGTGTAAATGGATGATTTGAGGACTTAAAATTGCTGCCAGTCGTGTATTTCCACCATCGAAATAGTTTCAATACTCAGAAGTATTTGTTTGTTGATAGTACTGTACATTTGTGTGAAGCTAATATTTACATATTGTGTATTCAATTTCAGTATGTTAATTGAATCACATAGCTTATACATTTGTCATTGTGTGTATTTAAGTTTAAAAATACACAGTCCAGTGAAAGACAAAAGTAAAGATAGGAAAAGACAAAGAGCCTAAATTGATTAATCTGCTTTGTTTTTTTTAGTAGATGTCTTGGATTGTTTGTTGGCTGTCTGCCTGTGTGTGTAGTTAGTATGTTCCAATAGCAGCAGAAGTGCACTTTTTGGAGACCTGTATTATTTTCAGTTTTGTGCCCAAGGTACTGATTTATTTTAACACTATATTATTATTTATATGCCTATAGTGATCACAGAGACAGGTTGTTTTTGTGTTACTGCATATATTTGTTTTTCTGAAAAATCCCACTTAATATACTTTGGGTAACAACAGTCAATATTTTTTTTTTTTTTTTTTTTTAGGGGGGTAACAGTCAATATTTATTTATTTATGTTGTTTGATTTTTTCTTTATAAAATAAAAGTGAGCTTTTGTTAAACCAAATATTGTGTTTTTTTCCATATACAACAACCTATCTGGATTCGTTAAGAGAATCGATAAGGAATCGGTTCGATAAGAGGATTCGATAATGGGCTCGACCGCAATAATTTCTTATCAAACATCATCCCTAACGGGGACTCTTAGTTCCAAAAATTTTGCCAAGCATTGCTTTAATGATCAAATTAACTCCAGCATCTTTACCTTTGTCTGTATACTGCCCACGGTCAAAGAAGTTCGGACCCCCCAGAGTTAGGGTTCATACTGTAAGCTACACTCTGTCTTTCTGTAAGTCCAAACCCCAACCTCCAGTATTTTTGTGTGTGTGTGTGGACATGAAATGAGTGATGTTCCAAGGTGATGACACTTGACAACCTCAGATGAGAGTACACTTCACTTCCATCACAGGATCTAACGTTGAACACAGAGTCTCAACAGACAAAACCTTCCAACGTCAGTGGCAGCTGCATAATTATTCTCAGAGAGTCTGTACCCATCTCTTATCTTTCTGAAACTCGAGCTCTCAGGATCAGTTCATCTTTTCTTTTTCTTTTTTTTAATATCCCATTATAATGTAAGATCTTTTAGGGGAAATCCAGTTGTGGAGTCCTCTACTGCTGACCTTTATTGCAGATGAAAAAGAAGAACTAAGCAACCATCTCCATAATCCATATTCTTTATTCATGTTCTGTACATTTTCTCTGCTACTTTTTTTTTTATGCTGGGAGGATATTAAAAGCAAGATAAAAGAGGGAGTCCAAGTACTGGCATTAAGGTTGAGGCTGCATGACTGATAATGTTTCTTCTTATGGAAAACAGCCTTCTCTGCCCCAAGATGCTCTGCAGATTGTTTGATTCTGCTGTCACTTGACTGATAGGTAGTGACAAATGTCGTCTACCTCCGACAAGGATTGTTCCAGAGTCACTTTACAATTAAACTTGGCCTTCTACTCAATTAATTTAAACAACTTTAAATCACACAGGACATTGTAATCCGGATTATGAGCAATTTTTTTTAAAATGCCCATGTACTATTCTGTGTGGACATTTACTGCACTTCAAATGCGTTATGGCAGGATCCTACGCACCAGAAGCGACTAAACAGCAGTGCCACAAAGTTACTATACAGGGCTTACTTTAAATTCCGGACTGTATACTGCTACTTTTTTCCACACTTTGAATACTGTTGCTTATAAAATGGTGCAGCTAATTAATGGATTTTTCCTTGCTGATGGCCATAATGCAAAAAAAAAAAAAATATATATATATATATATATATATATATATATATATATATATATATATATATATATATATATATATATATATATAATATATATATATATATATGTGTTATTGTTCATTTTCATCATCATTTATTTTTATTTCTTTCATGAAAATGCATATATACACTTTCATTGTTTTTTTGTTTCTTATACATTTACATGATCAGAAAGGAGCAGATGGAAGAATACTATTCTTATATTTATCTGCCCCCTTTTTACCACAAATTATTTTAGATGACTTCATCACTCAAGTAAAGTGATAAAGTCAAAGCACAAAGTTTGTGCTATGGCGCCAACTTTTGGACGAGTTCGCTCACTGCAGCTGCTGCAATGCTTTTCCGTTTACAGCTTTCGACCGGAAGTGCAAGTGCCGTTTTATCTCTTAGCCATCCATAGCGTTTTTACGCGTATGGATTCTTCATTCATCACTCCAAGCAACTTTTGTAAGTTTTACAATGTAGCTATAACAATTCATACTTACCAAACTGTGCCGTGCGTGGTGTTTGTAGTTTATGTAAATATTACATATATGTTATATTTTAAATCGCTACTATGGTACATTTTTAGCCTAACTTATACCTACATTATTTAATTATTATGCAATTTTATGCAGTGTGTCTCCCATAACAATGTGACCTCGGACTATGTTAAGGTAACGTGCGGAGTTCCCCAGGGTTCGGTTCTTGGCCCTGCACACTTTAGTATTTACATGCTGCCGCTAGGTGACATCATACGCAAATACGGTGTTAGCTTTCACTGTTATGCTGATGACACTCAACTCTACATGCCCCTAAAGCTGACCAACACGCCGGATTGTAGTCAGCTGGAGGCGTGTCTTAATGAAATTAAACAATGGATGTCCGCTAACTTTTTGCAACTCAACGCTAAGAAAACGGAAATGCTGATTATCGGTCCTGCTCAACACCGACATCTATTTAATAATACCACCTTAACATTTGACAACCAAACAATTAAACAAGGAGACTCGGTAAAGAATCTGGGTATTATCTTCGACCCAACTCTCTCGTTTGAGTCACACATTAAGAGTGTTACTAAAACGGCCTTCTTTCATCTCCGTAATATCGCTAAAAATTGTTCCATTTTGTCCACAAGCGATGCTGAGATCATTATCCATGCGTTCGTTACATCTCGTCTCGATTACTGTAACGTTTTATTTTCGGGCCTCCCTATGTCTAGCATTAAAAGATTACAGTTGGTACAAAATGCGGCTGCTAGACTTTTGACAAGAACAAGAAAGTTTGATCATATTACGCCTATACTGGCTCACCTGCACTGGCTTCCTGTGCACCTAAGATGCGACTTTAAGGTTTTACTACTTACGTATAAAATACTACACGGTCAAGCTCCTGCCTATCTTGCCGATTGTATTGTACCATATGTCCCGGCAAGAAATCTGCGTTCAAAGAACTCCGGCTTATTAGTGATTCCCAGAGCCCCAAAAAAGTCTGCGGGCTATAGAGCGTTTTCTATTCGGGCTCCAATACTATGGAATGCCCTCCCGGTAAAAGTTAGAGATGCTACCTCAGTAGAAGCATTTAAGTCTCATCTTAAAACTCATTTGTATACTCTAGCCTTTAACCCTTGTGTGGTGTTCGGGTCTGTGGGACCCGTTTTCGATTTTTATTAAAAGAAAAATTATACAATTAATACATTTTTCAAACTGAGATTCACTGGCTTTGGCTCATTTTCTGTGAAGAACATATATCAGAATACATATTTAATGAACACACACCATACAACCCCCCTACACATTTCTATTACATATAAGATGTCCGGGGTCCACTGGACCCGGGGCTAATAGAAGTGTGGAAATTGATGTTCTGTGTACCACACACACACACACACACACACACACACACACACACACACACACACACACACACACACACACACACACACACACACACACACACACACACACACACACACACACACACACAGCAGGGCTAGACAGGGGGAGGACAGAGTGTAGGTTCACAGAACATCAGAGGGTCAAATGTGCGACAAAATGAGAGCAGACAGTGTTGACAAACAATGTTGCAACCTTGTGTGGGAACCGCAGGTGCAGAAACACAAAATAAGAATCCCTGTGGGATGCAGAAACTGGCAGAGAAATTTTCCGTGTAACGTTCATATTGTTGTTACTCAGCCAGTGTTTGTGGGTCTTAGACTTAGACTTACTTTTTATTGTCGTTCAAATTTTAACTTTACAGTACAGATAAGAACAACATTTCGTGGAATTAGCTGGGTGGCAGTGCAGGATAAAAAAGCAATAAGGTGCAGATATAAATAAATAGATTACTGTAAAGATAAATATAGTGCACTTTTGCATATGCATCCACGTTTATGGATGTATGTTATATTGTCTTTATATTCCAGCGAGTTCATCCATTTTTGGGGGGAATTGAGGGGATTATTATGATGCGCTCAAGAGTCTTATGGCCTGAGGGAAGAAGCTGTTACAGAACCTGTAGGTTCTGCTACGTAGGCTGCGGACCTCTTTCTAGAGTCCATCAGTGAAAACAGTCCTTGGTGGGGGTGGGAGGAGCTCCTGCAGATTTTCTGAGCCCTGGTCAGGCAGCGGCTTTTTGTGATCTCCTGGATAGGAGGAAGAGGAGTCCTGATGATCTTTTCCGCCGTGCTCACCACTCTCTGGAGAGACTTCCAGTCTGAGGCATTGCAGGCTCCAGTCCAGACAGAGATGCAGTTGGTCAGCAGGCTCTCTATAGTGCCTCTGTAGAATGTGGTGAGAATGGGGGGAGGGAGCTGTGCTCTTTTCATCCCACGCAAAAAGTGCATACGCTGCTGAGCTCTTTTTTACAAGAGCTCCGGTGTGTAGGGACCAGGTCATATTGTCAGTTATCTGCACCCCCAGGAACTTGGTGCTGCTTACTATCTCCACCGCTGTGCCGTTGATGAAGAGTGGAGCGTGGCTGGACTGGTGCTTCCTGAAGTCGACAATGATCTCCTTGGTCTTGTTGACGTTCAGGACCAGGTTGTTGGTTCTGCACCAGTCAACCAGATGTTTCACCTCCTCCCTATAGTCCATGTCGTTGTTGTCACGGATGAGGCCCACTACTGTCGTGTCATCCGCATACTTCACAATGTGGTTAGTAGTGGATCTGGCGCAGCAGTCATGGTTCATCAACGTGAACAGCAGTGGACTCAGGACACAGCCCTGGGGGGAGCCGGTGCTCAAAGAGATGGCACTGGAGGTGTTGTTGCCCACTCTCACAGATTGTGGTCTGTCTGTGAGGAAGTCAAGCAGGCAGTTGCAAGAGGGGTACTGAATCCAAGGGGGGCCAGTTTGCTCACCAAGTGCTGCGGGATGATGGTGTTGAATGCTGAGCTGAAGTCCAGAAACAACATCCGCACGTGTGTGTCCTTTCCTTCCAGATGTTCTAAGCTCAGGTGGAGTGCAGAGGAGATGGCGTCCTCTGTGGAGCGGTTAGGGCGATAAGCAAACTGGTATGGGTCGAATGTGGGGGGAAGTCTGGAGACAATATATTCCTTTACCAGCCTCTCGAAGCACTTCATTACAGATGTTTTTTGGGATAAGTCAGTATTTTAACATAAAAAATGTTTGATTGTGAGGCATTAAAAGCCACAAAATGCAACGGGTCCATCAGACCCACAAACACTGGCTGAGTAACAATAATATGAACACCACACAAGGGTTAAATAGACTCCCTTTTTAGACCAGTTGATCTGCCATTTCTTTTCTTTTCTCTTCTACTCTGCTCCCAACCCGGGGTGGACCGCTAGCCTGTCCATCGGATGGGGACATCTCTACGCTGCTGACCCGTCTCCGCTCGGGATGGTTCCTGCTGGCCCCACTATGGACTGGACTTTCGCTGATGTGTTGGACTTTCACAATATTATGTCAGACCCACTCGACATCCATTGCTTTCGGTCTCCCCTAGAGGGGGGGGTTACCCACATATGCGGTCCTCTCCAAGGTTTCTCATAGTCATTCACATTGACGTCCCACTGGGGTGAGTTTTCCTTGCCCGTATGTGGGCTCTGTACCGAGGATGTCGTTGTGGCTTGTACAGCCCTTTGAGACACTTGTGATTTAGGGCTATATAAATAAACATTGATTGATTGATTGAATTTCCCTTGTGGATCAATAAAGTTTGTCTAAGTCTATGTCTAAGTACACAGTCACTTTGACCTGATATTATGAAACCGTTTATATAATTTGTTATTGTACATCACAGAGTATCACCTACAAGTAAGCACATTGCATTTGGACTCTCCTTAAAACGTTTTTTCTTAATTCTGCTATAATATTTGGGGAATGTGTCATATATATATATATATATATATATATATGTACTGTATGTATATATATATATATATATATATATATATATATATATATATATATATATATATATATATATATATATATATATATATATATATCACCGCCATAATTAAAAAAATAAAATAATTAATAGACATATGAAAATATTGAAAGTGTGACTAATGTGTTACTTCAAACGACTAGGAATTGAATCATGGCATTTTTTTCTTAAATATATGCAGAGAAACGCAATTTAGTTTACTTGCATTAAATAGGCCAAGAGCCAAGTTGCATGTGGAGCCGCAGCCAGGTATTTGTTGTCAGGATGCATTTGCGTCTGTGAAAAGCTAATGAGATAAAGTACAAACTAGAATGTATTTACAGAGCGTCCACACTGTTGGAAGAGAGGAGAGAATTAGAAATGACATTTTCACTGTGAGTCTTCCTTCTGCTTGCTCATCTCGGTGACCTAAAATGAATTGCCCGGCACAAAAAGGGGAAATACATCATTACGGAATGGAGTTGCAAGGAACGGCAGCGGCGTCTATCTAAAGGCTATTTTCTCTGCCTGGCGCACTCCTCATACAACTGTGACTAACTCATTGAGACAAGACATCTCCTGTCATGCATATTCACTAAGCATCAATCTCAATCCCTTCTTTTGATGCAGTCTCCGCACACAAAAATAGAGCTTTGTCAATACCAATGAGAATTGAAGAAATCCTCAGGGATGGTTTTGTGTGGTAAGTAAGCTCTGTTCCCGTTTATACATTTTTTCCAAAGGATTCCATTTAACAATATTACGAAAATAAAGTTGTAACATTGGTGTCTGCTCTCCGTTAGGCCAATCATCTCACTTAAAAAATGATTGACTCTTTCATAACCCTTCTATGTTCACTCATAGAAGGGGGGCTGGAGGATTATTATTATTATTATTATTATATTTTTAACATTTGTTTATTGATTTTTTTTACTCATACAGTTGCCAGAAATACAACCAAATTTTGAGCAGATTTTTTTTTTTTAATTGAGATTCTCATTTAAACCGATTCTGAATCGATTCTAAACATTCAATAATTGATTTTTTAGAATAATTTTTTTGGTCATCTTCGCACGTACTTGCTACATGTATATGTACAGTGCATCCAGAGCAATGTTCCCTCTAATTTTTCATGTGTGTGAGAAAACGCAAAAACTCCCTGAGCATTCAGTGGAGCCCATGTGAGCAACATCAGACGTGCACACTGTGGCTACACCAGCAGCACACCTGTCCCAAACCTGACTAAATAACAAGTTCAATCTATCCATCCATTTTCTACCGCTTGTCCCTTTCGGGGTCGCTGGAGCCTATCTCAGCTGCATTCGGGCGGAAGGCGGGGTACACCCTGGACAAGTCCCCACCTCATCGCAGGGCCAACACAGATAGACAGACAACATTCTCTTATTATTATAATCAAATGGCAGCAGTCATTTCCATTTCTAATATAAGTGATTAGGCCCATTTACAATGACAATAACAAAAAATATTGTTTTTCATGAACTGTGTACTTGTATTGTTTGTCTGGGTGGAGGTCCTGCTTTGGAAATAATTTGTACCCCTTTCAGACATTGCATTTAGTTCCCATTAAAACATTAACATGTTGCACAATGACATGTAAGCAGGGGATCATGTGTACATTCCTGCAACAAATATATTTTTATTAGTATTTATTTAATATGGGGGGTTACCCACATATGCGGTCCTCTCCAAGGTTTCTCATAGTCATTCACATTGACGTCCCACTGGGGTGAGTTTTCCTTGCCCGTATGTGGCTCTGTACCGAGGATGTCGTTGTGGCTTGTACAGCCCTTTGAGACACTTGTGATTTAGGGCTATATAAATAAACATTGATTGGTTGATGGATTGATATACTAACAGCATTTCTTGATTAATATTTATAAATTAAGATTCCTAATAAATGACACTAGAATAAGCACACATTTAAATGGTAAATCATAGTATAACGACCTGGAATGACACTTTATGTGTGGTGTTGGAGTTGTCCGACTTTTTGTGTGGCTGTAAACGCATCACTGGCTAAGTGCCATATGTTGGCGCAAGTGAGAAAGAGCGAGCGGCTGCTGTTGATATAACAAAGTTGGTTTTGGTCTGGTTTGTACTGCAGAAAATGACCAGTTTTGCTAGATATCATTTTTTTTACTAATGTTTTGGTGATGTGTTTATGGCCGACAATAAAGAGTTTTGCTCAGTAAAGTGATGGATGGAAATCATGTCCTCAAAGCGTCTCGACAGACGTTACAATATTTGAACAATGATGACGAAAACTGTTTTCTCCGTCGTGTCCGTGTGTCAAAAATTGTTATGCGCTTATTTTTTAATTTGATTTTGTGCGTGGCATAGATTTGTCGTGCGCAGAGGACGCTTGAGCAGTGCGCAATTGCACAGGCACGCACCTTAGAGGGAACGTTGATCCGGAGAGTATTCACAACGCTTCACTTTTTTCACATTTTATTACCGTATTTTCGGGACTAAAAGGTGCACTAAAAATGTTGTTGTTTTCTCAAAACTCAACAGTGCGCTTTATAACCCACGTCATCTTCATCCCTAAAGGAAAAATCTAATCTGCAGGAGAGAATTCCTCTGCTATTTTCAAATACCGTATTTTTTGGACTATAAGGCGCACTTAAAATCCTTTCATTTTCTCAAAAGTCGACAGTGCACCTTATAACCCGGTACGGCTAATGTACGGAATAATTCTGGTTTTGCTTACCGACTTTGAAACAATTTTATTTGGTACATAGTGTAATGATAAGTGTGACCAGTAGACGGCAGTCAAACATAAGAGATACATGTAGACTGCAATATGATGGCAATATGGCTTGAGTAAACAACACCAAAATGTTATATGTTCCATTGAAAATATAGAACAGTACACACGGCGTATTATTCTGGTGTGTGTACAAGGTAAAATATATTATCTGGCGTTTTGTTTCGCAATATTATGCAAAAGCAACTTTTCTTACCTTCTAGTACCTGCTGATCTGTATTTGGGATCTGCATAAATCCTGAAAAATTGTGCAAAACGGCCCATTCGGAAGCGACTGTCAGAAAGCGGCTTGAAGATGATCTGGAAAACATAATCTATGCAACATTTTGACCAAAAAACCACCATTACATGTTATGTAGACCACAAGGATGTGTTTTCCATTTAGAAAAAAAACAATAATAAAATGACTCCTTTAAAGGCCTACTGAAATGAAATGTTTGTATTTAAACGGGGATAGCAGATCCATTCTATGTGTCATACTTGATCATTTTGCGATATTGCCATATTTTTGCTGAAAGGATTTAGTAGAGAATATCGACGATAAAGTTCGCAACTTTTGGTCGCTGATAAAAAAAGCCTTGCCTGTACCGGAAGTAGCGTGACGTCACAGGTTGAAAGGCTCCTCACATTTCCCCATTGTTTACACCAGCAGCGAGAGCGATTCGGACCGAGAAAGCGACGATTATCCCATTTATTTGAGCGAGGATGAAAGATTTGTGGATGAGGTACGTTAGAGTGAAGGACTAGAGTGCAGTGCAGGACGTATCTTTTTTCGCTCTGACCGTAACTTAGGTAAAAGGGCTCTTTGGATTCCACACTTTCTGCTTTTTCTATTGTGGATCACAGATTTGTATTTTAAACCACCTCGGATACTATATCCTCTTGAAAATGAGAGTCGAGAACGCGAAATGGACATTCACAGTGACTTTTATCTCCACGACAATACATCGGTGAAGCACTTTAGATACGGAGCTAACGTGATAGCATCGTGCTTAAATGCAGACAGAAACAAAAGAAATAAGCCCCTGACTGGAAGGATAGAAGATCAACAATACTACTATTACTTCTACTATCAGGAGACACCGAACCAAACACTGGACCTGTAACCACACGGTTAATGCTGTCCAGCCTGGTGAAGCCTAGCAATGCTGTTGCTAACGACGCCATTGAAGCTAACTTAGCAACGGGACCTCGTCAGAGCTATGATAAAAACATTAGCGCTCCACCTACGCCAGCCCTCATCTGCTCATCAACACCCGTGCTCACCTGCATTCCAGCGATCGACGGCGCGACGAAGGACTTCACCCGATCATCGATGCGGTCGGCGGCTAGCGTCGGATAGCGCGTCTGCTATCCTCAAAGTCCTCCTGGTTGTGTTGCTGCAGCCAGCCGCTAATACACCGATCCCACCTACAGCTTTCTTCTTTGCAGTCCCAATTGTTCATTAAACAAATTGCAAAAGATTCACCATCACAGATGTCCAGAATACTGTGGAATTTTGCGATGAAAACAGAGCTGTTTGTATTGAGATACAATGTGTCCGAATACTTCCGTTTCAACCATTGACGTCACGCGCATACGTCATCATACATAGACGTTTTCAACCGGAAGTTTAGCGGGAAATTTAAAATTGCACTTTATAAGTTAACCCAGCCGTATTGGCATGTGTTGCAATGTTAAGATTTCATCATTGATATATAAACTATCAGACTGCGTGGTCGGTAGTAGTGGGTTTCAGTAGGCCTTTAATGCGCCCCATAATCAGGTGCGCCTTATATATGAAACAAGATCGAAAATACACCATTCATCGGCAGTGCGCCTTATAATCCGGTGCGCCCTATGGTCCGAAAAATACGGTATGTTACAGCCTCATTCCAAAATGTAATTACTCATTTTTGTCCTCGAAATTCCACACACAATACTTCATAATTACAATGTGGGTTTTTTTTCGTTTTTTTTTTTCAAAAAAAAGCAAATTTATTACAGATAAAAAAACAAATAAATCAAATGTACATTAGTATTCACAGCCTTTGCTCAATACTTTGTTGATGCACCTTTGGCAGCAATTACAGCCTCAAGTCTTTTATAATACGATGCCACAAGCTTGGCAGTTTCGCTCATTCCACTTTTGCACATTCTTTCTTCTTCGTTTCTTCAGTTTGGATGTAATTGCTGCCAAAGGTGCCTCAACAAAGTATTGAGCAAAGCCTGCAAATACTTATTTGATTTTTGATACATTTGCAAACATTTAGAGAAAAAAATACTTTTTAAGGGTAAAATAGATAATGTTGTGAATCCTCATTTGTCCCAAAATACATGTCTTCGTCATCACTCTACATTCATCACTCTTAACAGTGTTTGCACATTTTACAATATAACTAAAACTACTCCTACTTATTGAACCGACCCATGTGTGTCTGTCGAATTTTGAGGTAAAAAATGTATTCCATTTTGGAATTAGACTGAGACATAACACAATGTGTAAAAAGTGAAGCGCTGTGAATACTTTTCGGATGCACTGATATTGCCCTGAGAAGGGAGATGTTTGGGTATACATATACACAGACACAACATTGTTTAGGTCACGTCTGTAATGACTGCAGGGAGGAAGTCAGGTGTCCCTGGAATAGCTCCAAGTGCAAGGCGCCCCTACTGGCTCTTTTATTTATACTGGTAAAATAGTAACATTAGCTCCATATAATAGAAAATACTGTAATTTACTGCTGCCATTAACAATACATATTTTTAAGATTCCAAATATAAAATGATAGTCATTCAACTCAAGAGGTTACACTGCTATTTACATTTACTTAATTCTACTCCTGCACATTGTTACATAGAATAGAATAGAATATAATAGAATAGAAAGTACTTTATTGATCCCTTGGGGAAATACAGCACCACAGTTCGCTCACAATTAACAATAAACACTTAAGTATTTTTCTACATGTGAATAATATAAATACAGTCTATTATACAGCATTATTCACATGTGAATAATATAAATACAGTCTATTATACAGCATTATTATATATAAATTATATATTATATATATATATATATATATTTTTTTATATATATATATATATATATATATATATATATATATATATATATATATATATATAAATTATATATATTTATGAGAGACAACATATATATATATATATATATATATTTATGAGAGACAACAAACATAATAAACATCACTTACCATCACTTACTGAACAATGTCAGCTGTCATTAGGATTCCGACTGCTACGATGTTCATATATCCCCATTTAGATAAGGAATGACTCGTGAAGAAAAGTGGTGCAGGGTCTTTTCGTGTCGTTTTTGCCATTTCCGGGTCCTATATGGCTGTGGAAGTGTACCAACTTGTCGGAGTACGTCCTCAGACTTCTTCTGTCCAGGTGAGATGCATTATTTATGATATGCAATAAACTTACAAGGAGGAAACACCTCGCCAGTCGATCATGTCCAAATTGTACACAGGCTTGTGATCAAACTATAAATAGTTTGTCTGTGTTAACGCTCACAATAACAATATCGCTAATACTTGGTTAATATTAAAATCACAAAATGTAAATATTGTTAAAAAATGTTGTTGGCGCTATATATATATATATATTGAGCAAAAATTTAGCTGTTTGGCCACAATACCCAGCAATATGTTTGGAGGAGAAAAGATGAGGCCTTTAATCCCAGGAACACCACACCTACCGTCAAGCATGGTGGTGGTAGTATTATGCTCCGGGCCTGTTTTGCTGCCAATGGAACTGGTGCTTTACAGAGAGTAAATGGGACCATGGAAAAAGTAGGATTACCTCCAAATTCTTCAGGACAACCTAAAATCACCAGCCTGGAGGTTGGGTCTTGGGCGCAGTTGGAAGGAGTGGTCAAAAATTCAACCAGAAGCTTGTGGATGGCTACCAAAAGCGCCTTATTGCAGTGAAACTTGCCAAGGGACACGTAACCAAATATTTACAGTGCTGTATATATATGTATACATATATAGGGAGGGATGAGTCCTGGGTGTTGGGGGTGGTGTAGCTCGGTTGGTAGAGTGGCCATTCCAACAACTCGCTGGTTCCAGGTTCGATCCCCACTTCTGCCAACCTCGTTACTGCCGTTGTGTCCTTGGGCAAGACACTTTACCCACCTGCTCCCAGTGACACCCACACTGGTTTAAAAATGTAACTTTGATATTGGGTTTCACAATGTAAAGCGCTTTGAGTCACTAGAGAAAAGCGTTATATAAATATAATTCACTGCACTTCACAGTCCTCTTACACGGAGCTGGTCCAAAAAGTCAAACAGGACAATGACTTAAATTTGAACATAGACAAGACAAAGGAACTCATTCTGGACTTCAGAATGAGTTACTTTGCCCTTCTCACTATCAAGGGCACTGTGGTGGAGCGGGCTGACAGCTACACGTTCCTTTCTCGTCACATCACTGAAAACCTAAGCTGGGCCAAAAACACCACCAAAACAGTGAAGAAAGCTTGTCCAAAAGATGCCACCATAGCACAAATAACACACCTTTCTGTTTATGTTAGGTTCTGCGCATGTCAACGTAAAGTATTCCAATATAAGGCGTGATGCATGAAAATGCACGTCATGATCAGATCTTTTTTTTTTTCAGGGTCCATGTACGCTAGACCAGGGCAAAATACGGCCCAATAAGATTTTAAATCCGGCCCGCCGGACGTCCTACATCATTTTTTTAGATCTTTAACATCAAAACTGTCTCCGCCATTATAATTTGCAGTGCTGTTTTTAAATGACCGTAAGTCTTGAACTATAGAAAGTATTTCAATGGTCGAAATCTGCGCTTTTGGGTGTTATACGAGTTATTACGGTAATCTCCGTCACAGCAGCTCAGACCAGGAACAAACCAGAGTGGGCGGGGTTTGTTTCCAAAGCAGCCAGCCCGAAACGAGTGTGTCAGAAACAGATGCGGAAGCAGATTTTTACGTGATAATATATCATTTTCCATCCATCCATCCATCCATCTTCAACCGCTTATCCGGAATCGGGTCGCGGGGACAGCAGCTCCAGCAAAGACCCCCAGACTTCCCTCTCCAGAGCAACATTTGCGACTTCCTCCTGGGGAATCCCGAAGCGTTCCCAGGCCAGAGAGGAGATGTAATCCCCCCATCTGGTCCTTGGTCTGCCGCGGGGCCTCCTCCCAGTGGGACGTGCAACGAGGACCTCCCTAGGGAGACGCTCGTGAGGCATCCGCACGAGATGCCCGAACCACCTAAGCTGGCTCCTTTCCAAGCGAAGGAGCAGCGGCTCTACTCCGAGTCTCTCTCGGGTGACTGCACTTCTCACCCTATCTCTAAGGGAGATGCCAGCCACCCTTCTGAGGAAACTCATTTCGGCCGCTTGTATCCGCGATCTTATTCTTTCGGTCATTACCCACACTTCATGACCATAGGTGAGAGTAGGAATGTAGATAGCTCGGTAGACCGAGAGCTTTGCCTTCTGGCTCAGCTCCCGTTTCGTCACAACAGTGCGGCAGAGAGACTGCAATACTGCCCCAGCTGCTCCGATTCTCCGGCTGATTTCCTTCTCCATCTTTCCCTCACTCGTGAACAAGACCCCGAGATACTTAAACTCCTCCACCTGGGACAGAGTCCTGTCCCCTACCCGGACTGTACAAACCATCGGTTTCCTGCTGAGAACCATGGCCTCAGATTTGGAGATGCTGATCCTCATTCCAGCCGCTGAACACTCGGCTGCGAACCGATCCAGTGAGAGCTGAAGGTCACGAACCGAAGGTGCCATCAGGACCACATCATCTGCAAACAGCAGTGACGCAACCCTTAGCCCCCCGAGACGTATACCCTCTCCGCCATGGCCACGACTCCGCCTAGAAATCCTGTCCATGAAAATCACAAACAGGATAGGTGACAGAGCGCAGCCCTGGCGGAGACCAACCCCCACTGGAAACGGATCCGACTTACATCCAAGCACCCGGACACAACTCTCGCTTTGGCTGTACAGAGATTGGATGGCCCTCAACAGGGTTCCCCTCACTCCGTACTCCCTCAGCACCTCCCACAAGATCTCCCGAGGGACGCGGTCATACGCCTTCTCCAAATCCACAAAACACATGTAGACTGGATAGGCATACTCCCAGGCCCTCTCCAGGATTCCCGCAAGCGTAAAGAGTTGGTCAGTTGTTCCACGACCAGGACGGAATCCACATTGCTCCTCTTGAATCTGAGGTTCGACTATCGGCCGGACCCTCCTTTCCAGTACCTTGGCGTAAACTTTCCCAGGGAGGCTGAGTAGTGTGATACCCCTGTAATTAGCACACACCCTCTGGTCCCCCTTTTTGAAAAGGGGAACCACCACCCCAGTCTGCCACTCCCTCGGCACTGTCCCAGACTTCCACGCAATGTTGAAAAGGCGTATCAACCAAGACAGCCCATCAACACCCAGAGCCTTCAGCATTTCTGGACGGATCTCGTCAACCCCCGGAGCTTTGCCACTGTGGAGTTGTCTAACTACCTCAGTGACTTCACTCCGAGAGATCAACGTCGATCCCCCATCATCCTCAGGCCCTGCTCCTATCAGGGAGGGTGTGTCTGATGTATTTGGGTTCAGGAGTTCCTCAAAGTGCTCTTTCCAACGCCCCACGACTTCCTCACTTGAAGTCAGCAAAGTCCCATCCTTGCCGTACACAGCTTGGATGGTTCCCTGCTTCCCCCTCCTGAGGTGCCGTATGGTCTTCCAGAACAGCTTTGGTGCCGCCCGATAGTCCTTCTCCATGGATTCCCCGAACTGCTCCCACACCCTCTGCTTAGCCTCGTCCACAGCCACGGCCGCTGCCCTTCGGGCCCGCCGGTACCTTGCAACTGCCTCCGGAGTCCCCTGGGATAACATACCCCGGTAGGACTCCTTCTTCAGTCGGACGGCTTCCCTGACCACCACTGTCCACCAGGGTGTTCGAGGGTTACCGCCCCTTGAGGCACCTAAGACCTTCTGGCCACAGCTCGCATCTGCAGCTTTAGCAATAGAGGCTTTGAACATTGCCCATTCCTGTTCAATGTCCCCAACCTCCACA
The DNA here is from genome assembly GCF_033978785.1 of Entelurus aequoreus. Lineage (NCBI taxonomy): Eukaryota > Metazoa > Chordata > Actinopteri > Syngnathiformes > Syngnathidae > Entelurus > Entelurus aequoreus. The sequence goes on from NC_084745.1 coordinate 42,192,729, forward strand.
GGGATGGCAGAGAAGTCCCGCCGGAGGTGGGAGTTGAAGTCCTTCCGGACAGAGGACTCCTCCAAACGTTCCCAGTTCACCCGCACTACACGCTTGGGTTTGCCAGGTCTGTCCAGAGGTTTCCCCCGCCATCTAACCCAACTCACCACCAGATGGTGATCAGTTGACAGTTCAGCCCCTCTCTTCACCCGAGTGTCCAAAACATACGGCCTCAGATCAGCTGATACGATTACAAAATCGATCATTGATCTTTGGCCTAGGGTGCTCTTTTCCATCCATCCATCCATTTTCTACCGTTTGTCCCTAGAGATGTCCGATAATGGCTTTTTTTGCCGATATCCGATATTCCGATATTGTCCAACTCTTAATTACTGATTCCAATATCAACCGATACCGATATATAAACAGTCGTAGAATTAACACATTATTATGCCTAATTTTGTTGTGATGCCCGGCTGGATGCATTAAACAATGTAACAAGGTTTTCCAAAATAAATCAACTCAAATTATGGAAAAAAATGCCAACATGGCACTGCCATATTTATTATTGAAGTCACCCAAAGTGCATTATTTTTTTTAACATGCCTCAAAACAGCAGCTTGGAATTTGGGACATGCTCTCCCTGAGAGAGCATGAGGAGGTTGATGTGGGCGGGGTTGAGGTTGTAGCGGGGGTGTATATTGTAGCGTCTCGGAAGAGTTAGTGCTGCAAGGGGTTCTGGGTATTTGTTCTGTTGTGTTTATGTTGTGTTACGGTGTGGATGTTCTCCCGAAATGCGTTTGTCATTCTTGTTTGGTGTGGTTTCACAGTGTGGCGCATATTTGTAACACTGTTAAAGTTGTTTATACGGCCACCCTCGGTGTGACCTGTATGGCTGTTGACCAAGTATGCTTGCATTCACTTGTGTGTGTGAAAAACCGTAGATATTATGAGACTGGGCCGGCACGCAAAGGCAGCACCTTTAAGGTTTATTGGCGCTCTGTACTTCTCCCTACATCCGTGTACACAGCGACATTTTAAAAAGTCATAAATTGTACTTTTTGAAACCGATACCGATAGCTTTGAAACCGATACCGATAATTTCCGATATCACATTTTAAAGCATTTATCGGCCGATTATATCGGCAGTCCGATATTATCGGACATCTCTACTTGTCCCCTTTGTAGGTGATTATTACACTTTGCATTCATATTTTGCTATTTTTTTCCATTGTTGTTGTGTTTTGCTTGTTTGTCTGTGAAGTGAAAGAGGAACGACGCTCATATGTTGTTAATATTCAGTGTTTTATTTTTCATAGTTAATATTGTAAATCCCACTTTCTTTATTTCAATGTACATTTGGGTGTCCCATTCAATAAAAAACTGTAAAATTCCATTCCGTTTTTTTGAGGTGGTCTGTCATAACGTTTTTCGAACTCTATCCGACATTGTGACTTTTGGTATTAGTGTTCCTGAAAAAACGGGACCCAAACACACATACTGTACAGCAGATTTTTTTATAGGTAGTGTATATATAATTTATACATACCGTATTTTCCGCACCATAAGCCGCCCCGTGTTGTAAGCCGCACCTTCAATGAATGGCATATTTCAAAACTTTGTTTACCTATTAGCCGCCCCGTGTTATTAGCCGCACCTACGCTGCGCTAAAGGGAATGTCAAAAAAACAGTCAGATAGGTCAGTCAAACTTTAATATTATATCACAAACCAGCGTTCTAACAACTCTGTTCACTCCCAAAATGTAATGTGCAAATGTGCAATCACAAAAATAGTAACACTCAAAATAGTGCAGAGCAATAGCAACATCAATAACTCAACGTTGCTCGAACGTTGATGTCACACAACACACAAAATAAACATTTAAAGCTCACTTTCTGAAGTTATTACTCATCCACAAATCCCTCGAATTATTCTTCTTCGGTGTGCTTCACTTGTTTTTTGACACCATCAGTGATGTGGACGCGCATGCAGTCGTAGATCAACAGGGACGGAGCTGCGTGAAAAAACTCACCCGGTCTCTTCGCTCATTTTTTCTTCATCCATCCATCCCTTCGAGTTAGCTTTTATGATGACGCCGGCTGGAAAGTTCTCTTTTGGCAAGGTCTTCCTTTTGAATATCACCGTGGGTGGAAGTTTCTGGCCGTTAGCATGGCAAGCTAGAACCACAGTGAAGGACGACTTCTCATTCCCTGTGGTGCGAATATTCACCGTACGTGTTCCCGTTGTATCCACAGTGCGGTTCACATGAATATCAAAAGTCAGTGGAACCTTGTACGCGTGTCTCTTAGTAAGAGACATTTTGTGGTCTTTACAGAAACACACAAATGAAATGAAACGTAATATCCGCGCGCTTCTTCTTCTACGGGGGCGGGTGCTCACCTTGGCGGTTGCTTACAGTAGAAGAATAAATGGGTTATAAATGGGTTATACTTGTATAGCGCTTTTCTAGGCACCGGGTTATTAGCCGCACTGTCAGCTTTTGAGAAAAATTGTGGTTTTTAGGTGCGGCTTATGGTGCGGAAAATACGGTATATACACCTTGGCCCCCCAGACAAATGTTTTTCTCTCAATGTGGCCCCCGAGTCAAAATATCTGCCCAGCTCTAATGTACACAGTAAGATTCTAATCCGAATGATGATCAGATTAAATAAAAGTTGTTCATGTACACGTGGCTCTTGTTTTAGCCACATTGTGCAAGAAGACCAGCAATTAGCCACACCCTCCCTCTTCCTCTTTCTCAGACATGATTGGTTTGTGTGCAAATGTTTACTAAGGTAAATTTTAAAAAGCAATTTAAAATATCATACAGAAAATACATTTATAAGACAGTATAAAGGACAAATATTATTGTATGGGTTTTACTATGTTTATTTGGGGGGAGGGTTTTCCATCATGACAAATGATGCTCCGCCTAACCTGCCCACTCTGACAGCACATCTCATCCACCGAGGTATTAAAAATAAAAATAAAAAAAAGGGCTATACTTGTATAGCGCTTTTCTACCTTCAAGGTACTCAAAGACACTATTTCCACATTCACCCATTCACACACACATTCACACACTGATGGTGGGAACTGCCATGCAAGGCCCAAACACGACCCATCAGGAGCAAGGGTGAAGTGTCTTGCTCAAGGACACAACGGACGTGACTAGGTTGGCAGAAGCTGGGGATCGAACCAGGAACCCTCAGGTTGCTGGCACGGCCACTCTCCCAAAATGTGCCACGCCGTCCCCAAAAATGTATGTACCAAACCGTAAGGACGCTGTACTGTTGCATTCAGGAAATACTGGTGGTGTACCTGTATGCCCATAACCATGGTTCCATACATACCCCAGTTTTACGGTTCGAGTCATTTTTGCTACTGTAAGAGAACAAATTGCTAAACTGCTGAGCTTTCATGTAAACAGCTTCAATGAAATCTGCAAATCACTCACTGGCAGCTAATTCTCCAAGTATGAAACAAAAAAATACAAATATATCAAACAGAAGGACTTTTGTGCATCAAAAGATTGCCTCTGTATTGACGTCTCGGCTTCGATATAGGCGACAAACGATGGATTTTATTTTTTAGAAAAAGCTGGGGACCAATAAAAAAAAAAAAACGAGCTGTAAGCTCTAATAAATAGCCTCTGGGCTGAGCTTTTTATTTATAGGATAGTGTAACTGTCACCCACCTGGTCATCTTGATATATATTTTTGCAAATTAAAGACCTTATTGCCTGAAATGCAGCATTAATAGTTCCAGTTTGTACCGGCATTCCTGGTGCACTGCTTTCGTCTTATCTACCATTCACGTATTTCACTGGGAATGTGAAATGAACGGGGGGGAAAAAATGTCATTTTAAAGCCTGAAGAGTGTACAAAAAGTACAAAAACAGAAAGAAAGCAGAACATGATTCCCGGGTTTTCTGATTGGATTGCCCTCCGCATTGACATGGAGTTGAGTAGATACGTGAGCACTGTAGCAGTGACGTGCCTACAGGACGGGTTTTGGTGACTTCTACAACCAAGCCAAAAATGGTTTGAATCGACTCTGACAAAAAATGAAGATTAGATCGCGACAATTGGACGTTTAACAACTGGACAACAAAGTATGGATTTATTGACAATGCACATGGAAAGCCGATGTATTTTCTTTGCAATGAAGTAAACGCTGTCTGGCAGGAATATAACCTGCGTCGGCATTTTCTGACAAAACATCCAAATTTCGATGAGATGGCGTACATCCAGCCCCTGAGTACTTGGGGTCTTCAAACTGTTCTTCTTTAAAGGCCTACTAAAATGATTTTTTTTTTATTTAAACGGGAATAGCAGATCCATTCTATGTGTCATACTTGATCATTTTGCGATATTGCCATATTTTTGCTGAAAGGATTTAGTAGAGAACAACGTCGATAAAGTTTGCAACTTTTGGTCTCTGATAAAAAAAAACCTTTCCCCTACCGGAAGTAGCGTGACGTTGTCAGTTGTTCACTCCCTCATATTTTCCTATTGTTTTCAACGGAGCTAGAGCTATTCGGACCATTACCCCATTAATTTGAGCGAGGATGAAAGATTTGTGGACGAGGAACGTTAGAGTGACGGACTAGAATGCAGTGAAATACATATTTTTTTTCGCTCTGACCGTAACTTAGGTACAAGCTGACTCATTGGATTCCACACTCTCTCCCTTTTCTATTGTGGATCACGGATTTGTATTTTAAACCACCTCGGATACTATATCCTCTTGAAAATGAGAGTCGAGAACGCGAAATGGACATTCAGTGCCTTTTATCTCCACGACAATACATCGGCGAAACGCTTTAGCTACGAGCTAACGTGATAGCATCGTGCTTTAACTGAATATAGAAACAAAAAAAATAAACCCCTGACTGGAAGGATAGATAGAAAATCAACAATACTATTAAACCGTGGACATGTAACTACACGGTTAATGCTTTCCAGGCTGGCGAAGGTTAACAATGCTGTGCTAACGACGCCATTGAAGCTAACTTAGCAATTGGACCTCACAGAGCTATGCTAAAAACATTAGCTCTCCACCTACGCCAGCCAGCCTTCATCTGCTCATCAACACCCGTGCTCACCTGCGTTCCAGCGATTGACGGGAGGACGAAGGACTCCACCCGATGCGTTTGGTGGCCCGGAGACGTAGGAAGTCAAGGTGAGGTCGCGGCTAGCGCGTCTGCTCTCCAACAAAGTCCTCCTGGTTGTGTTGCTGTAGTCCGCTGCTAATACACCGATCCCACCTACAACGTTCTTCTTTGCAGCCTTCATTGTTCATTAAACAAATTGCAAAAGATGTCCAGAATACTGTGGAATTATGAAATGAAAACAGAGCTTTTTGTATAGGATTCTACGGGGTACCATAACTTCCGTTTAACTGACTACGTCACGCGCATACGTCATCATACCGCGACGTTTCAGCCGGATATTTCCCGGGAGATTTAAAATGTCACTTTATAAGTTAACCCGGCCGTATTGGCATGTGTTGCAATGTTAAGATTTCATCATTGATGTATAAACTATCAGACTGCGTGGTCGGTAGTAGTGGGTTTCAGTAGGCCTTTAAGTAGTTGAATAGCCCCGCTTTAGCCCCTCGGTTATCATTATTTGGTCTCCCGATTTATTAGTCTGATTTCTAATTTCCTATTCTCAGCTTGTTACTCTTCGCGGTATCGTGGTCACAGTTAGACTTCTGTTAATGTGAACAAAATATGTACTCTTCTTGTCGATTTACTACTTTACATGCAAGCTAGGTTTAATATTTGAATAACTGTATTATTATAAGCAGTGATAAACAAGCTACTTGGACAACGTAGTAAGCTAAGCTACAAGTTACTCTCAATGAAATTTAGCCAAACTACAGGGGAAGCTATCCCCAGAGAATTGTAGTAAGCTACACGGTAAGAGTAGCCTGCTACATTTAACGGTAACTACGGGCCCTCATGTATAATATCAATGTTAATGTAACTGAGAGTGTACAATTACTATCAACTATCTGTCGTTTAGCTGGGGACACCCTACAACTACCTCTAGGGGTCCCCGCCTCCCACTGTATGTATTTATTTAGTTTGCCTTTTCTTTGGTCCACCCCTATACTTTCTGTCTTGCCTCTAGTAAGGGGCGGTCACATTTTTTTTCTCCTCTCGTCTTTTCTTGGCTTGCTCTCTTTTGTCTTGAGACATGGAATTGATTAGCTGGACTCTCAACTCTATTGACACAATCTTTTCGACGAGGAAAAGAGGTTCTAGGGAGCCTGGCTGCCCTGATGGAACCATTGCTGCGGGGTACGTGAGAGATTCCTGGGACAAATGGAGAATCATGTGCCTGTCAGTCCTTTCCATCGAGGACGTGGAAGAGATCTACCTATTTGGAACCATGATCGCGGGGCACCTGCTGATTGGGCTGGGCATTGCTCTGGTGTATCGTAAAATTCGTAAGACGATGGCAGCCACTCAAGGAGCCCAAAGGCTGTTCGTCGCAATGGACGGATTGGGCCGGGCTGTGGGAACACAGACTGTGGTGATTTCTGAACTGAATCGCAAGATGGATCACATCATGGAGAAGCTTGCTGTAAAGGAAGGTTTGGACATGAGAGCCAGCATGGCCGAATAGAACAGACGAGTCATTGTTAATGCCTGCTCGAGAAAAAACAAAAATCCTTATCTACGATTTGACTCCCCCGAATGGCCTTGAGACAAGAACAGGCTGTTCTGTAATCATCCCCTGAGGAATTTCAAAGATGGACGCTTTTGATCTCCCTCCCTCCTCCCCTCCTCAACGACACCTGGAATCGAACTTTGCTTGCATTGCATACAGAACGACTTTGGGCTTATGAACATTACTTCACTTCACCCAAAGACAATGGGCATATATACAAACACACTCCCCACCCCCATCCAACACCCCTCACCACCACCGCTTAATTCCTCTTCGGGGTTATGGACGGCTAGTGGCGCTTTATAGCAGCAGGCCGGCCAGCCTCCAGCCCCCCCTTCCCCCTCTGTTGCGAGTTGTTAAGATTATATGTAACATGTTTATGTGTGCTATGCTTAATGAGGTTTTTTCCCTTGGACTCAGTCTGGACCCCCTCCCGAGGGTCCAGCCTAAGACTGGTATTTTTTAATCCCCCCCCCCCCTTTCCCAATATCACCTTTTTCCCACCTTTTTTAAGGAGCGCCGTAAGTGGCTGATCCGTTGGCGGTCCCGTCTTGTCTCCCTGTAACGTATGTCTGCTCTTAGTGGGACTGTGCCGAAAATGAAATGTCAGTTCTTATGTGTCTTGTACATGTTAAAGAATGGACAATAATAAAGCATCTTGAATCTTGAATCTTGATAATGTTATTCATTTACTCTGTCTACAGTAAAATAAACAGCATGACTAGTGTGTTGTTTGGGAAGAGTTGGTAATGGTTATGTGCAGTAAAACTTTTCATGAACTCAACTCAACTTCATGTGTGTTCCTAAATTTGTTTTTCCACTTTTTCGATGAAGAGAGCAGTTATGATTTTGGTTTAAAGAGTAAACAACTACAAACTAAGGTTCTGGGCATTGTTTTCTCTCAACGCATACATTTGTCTAAATGTGGCTAAGGAAAATCATGGTTTTGGGTTTCCTGCATGTCATTTTCATCCCTAAAGGAAAAATATAATCTGCAGGAGAGAATTCCTCTGCTATTTTCAAATATCACATTTTTCGGACTATAAGGCACACTTAAAATCCTTTAATTTTCTCAAAAGTCGACAGTGCGCCTTACAACCCGGTGCGCCTAATGTACGGAATACTTTTGGTTGTGCTTACCGACCTCGAAGCTATTTTATTTGGTACATGGTGCAATGTTAAGTGTGGCCAGTAGATGGCAGTCACACATAAGAAATATGTGTAGACTGCAATATGTCTCAAATTAACAACACCAAAATTGTATATGTTCCACTGAAAATATAGAACATTACACCCGGCGCTCAAAAATCCATCAAAATGTTTTAGTACAACTTTGGTAAGCTATGATTCCGCACCGCTTGATGGATTGTACTGTGGTTCAACATACGAGTATTTATATGGTGTGTGTATAAGGTAAGACATATTATCTGGCGTATTGTTTCGCAATATTATGCAAACTATGCAACTTTTCTTACCTTCTGGTACCTGCTGATCTGTATTTGGGATCCGCATAAATCCTGAAAAATTGCCCGCGTCCGCCTTTGTAGTCCGTGCCGACACCGTAGTGGATAAGCTTCTTCTTTTTCTCTATCTTCTTGTTATGGGACATTCATCCTCCACTGTTGCCATTTCTAATATAAAGTATTGTAAAGTTCTTACTAATATCTGTCAGTAAACTCGCCATGAAAGCACTAAAACATACCGCTGTAGTGAGTTTACATTATTCCCCCAAGGAACTTTAGTTATTAGAGAGTTCCGGTCGGACAATTTTTCACGGGACACATTTCCAGCATTGTTATTGTTATACGAGTGAGCCACGGATGAGGAGATGCTGCTCCGTTATTGATTTAAGTAAAGTCTAAATGTCATTAAAACAGTTAGCTCCATCTTTTGACACTTCTTGCACTCCCGTCCTTGCACGCTACACCGCTACAACAAAGATGACGGGGAGAAGACGCTGTCGAAAGTGAGCCACGTAAATAAGACCGCACACAAAACGGCGGAACCTTGAAGCGACTGTCAGACTCCTCAAAAAGGGACGGAAGCAAAAACATTTTTTTGTGCGTTAACAAAATGTGTGTGACCTACTAAAGACATACATGTAAAGTGTCCTCCTTTTTGCTGCACCGGTAATTATTGACAGAAAATGGCTAAATCCTGGTCCGGCATAACAAGACTGGTCAATGGACTGTTCAATGACTGACAGTGATTGACAAAAGGGTCTGTACAGAAAGACAAGCAAGTCACAGAAGAAAAAGCTTTTTTATAATACTTGACAGAAGTGATCACATTTAGTTGAAACGACACATCTTGTCACATATTTTAGTCCTTTTATGGCAGAACTTTTGCACTGACCACAATCATAATACAATAGTCCCTGTAGTCTTTGTACGACTGCTCAGCAAGAGCCTCTGGAGGATTGCCTCTCTACTACTGCCTTCCCCTTTGACAAATTATGAAATGATGTAGTCAGTGCCATCGGGGAGTAACTTATACTGCTGCTGGCCTTTGCCTCTAAACCAGACATGGTCCAACATCACAGATGAGGAAGCTTTCTTCCCGCGTAACCAATTTGCCCCGAGATGTCTGGAGAGTATCAGAAGGTTGTAAAAAATAACATAGGAGCAGTTCATTTGGCCTCAAATTATATATTCATGCTTGAGGGCAGGTTTTATTTGTCTGCCTTCCCTTCCTTGTAACAGCAGTTTTTCTAAAATATGTACTATTAACAAGAATGTCAGCCAGCTTTCAGTCAGGATGAAGTGAAGAAAAAGTATACTTCTTCTTTTAGCAGTTAAAACACTGTCTGACCATTACCTGAGCCAGATCACTGTTCACGGACAATTGAAATGTCTGCATGACTAAACAAGCACTGTCTTGGGAAATGAACTTAAAAGATCCAAGTGGTTCCAATTTATTTTGGACTTAGTTTCCCAAAAAACTATGCTGGAAAATATTTAGTGGTTAACCTTCAGTTAAGTGGATTATCATTAGGTTGGAGACCCTTGTTCTAAACGGGTGCAAAATCATCTTCTTTGAGGGCCACATCACAGTTATGGCTATAACATTAGTCGTTTTTCCGACTGCAGGGACTTTTTGGATTTCATTAAACCTTTTTAGTCCCCGGGCCGTTTTTCGTCGTGTTCCGACATACGAGAACTAGGGACTACAGCCCTCAGATCCTATAACCATTTTAGCTCCTACTCTGAGGCAGGGTCTAAACTGAGTCCCATAGGAACTAAAATACATAGGTGTTTGGTGATTAGTTGAACTGACGAGCTACGCCTCTTGCCTCTTCTCCTCGCCACAACACAGACCTGTCATGTTTACGTAGGATACGTAGGCCTATACCGGGGTCAGCAACCCGGGGCTCTCGAGCCGCATGCGACTCTTAAGTGCCACCCTAGTGGCTCCCTGGAGCATTTTTTAAAAAAAGATTGAAAATGGAAAAAATATTTGTTTTGTTTTAGTATGTTTTTTGTTTGAGGACAAATATGACACAAACCTTCCCAATTGTTAGAAAGCCCACTGTTTAATATGTTTGTGTGTATGCTTCACTGATGAGAGTATTTGGTGAAAATTGTTTTGTCCTACTAATTTTGGCGGTTCTTGAACTCACCATAGTGTGGACTGTGACGCAACAGTTTGTTTACATGTAAAATCTTCCACTCTTTTTTTGGTCTCATTTTGTCCACCAAACCTTTCATGCTGTGCGTGAATCCACAAAGGTGAACTTTGTGGATGTTATAGACTTTTTGGAGTACTAATCAGCCATATTTGGTCAGTGCATGACTGCAAGCTAATCGATGCTAACATGCTATTTAGGCTAGCTGTATGTACATATTGCATCATTATGCCTCATTTGTAGGTATAGTTGAGCTCATTTAATATATTTTACTTTTATCCTCTTTGTATATCATTTAGATTTGCATGTCTCATGACACATCATCTGTACTTAATATTGGCTGCATTTCAGATTTTTTGTGTGCCGAGTTGTTCCAGACCACAGCAAACATTACCTAGCTTGCCAAAGATTGTAATAAACCAATAAAAGAAGACAGCCTGCCGTTTACTTTAACTTGGACACACACATCTATACATTTGGCCATTAAAAGCCAGTCATTTCCAGGAGTTATCTCACCTTCTGAGTAGCCTCTGATTTCCAAATGGTGTCTAATGTAAAAATGTGTAGAATAAATATGACATTTCAACATTTCTGTCAACAAAGATTTGCTTCAGCCTGTGACACATAGTTATTTTGATAGTAGGCTAATATAGACAATTACGTCATGTGTTGCCTTCATTATAAGACTTATATACAGCTTTTAATTTCTTGCGGCTCCAGACAGATTAGTATTTTGTATTTTTGGTCCAATATGACTCTTTCAACGTTTTGGGTTGACGACCCCTAGATTAGGGGTTAGCATAAGAATTAGCAATAGCGGTTAGGAATTATGTGGTGGGAACATATTAAGTAAATATTATTTCGATATGTTGAATTGCTCAAGCAGGGTTTAAGAGTAGAGAGGCCAAGAGGGAACTGCATTTTAAATAAACATAAGTAAAAGTCAGCTTACAATGGAGTCAATGGAAGGTCCTCTGTTCCACCCATAAAGCCCTCTTATATAACCATCCAACCACCAACAATACTCCTTTTACATTTCGTAACTTGATAATTAACCAAGTATTAGTGATATTGTTATTATAAGCACTAACGCAGACAAACTATAGTGGAGCCGGGATCACAGAGCGCTAACTAGCTTGTTGGCTTGGCTATGTTGACATCATACGCTGGTGAGCTGCTTTTTCGCCTTGGGGCTTGTGAAAATTCATTGTAGATCAGTGTTTCTGTGGTATATGTTATGGTAAGACTAAGGAAGATGACGGCAACAGACACCAGGGGTCAGTAATGTTCAATAATGTATTATACAGGTAAAAGCCAGTAAATTAGAATATTTTGAAAAACTTGATTTATTTCAGTAATTGCATTCAAAAGGTGTAACTTGTACATTATATGTATTCATTGCACACAGACTGATGCATTCAAATGTTTATTTCATTTAATTTTGATGATTTGAAGTGGCAACAAATGAAAATCCAAAATTCCGTGTGTCACAAATTTAGAATATTGTGTAAGGGTTAAATTTTGAAGACACCTGGTGCCACAAACTAATCAGCTGATTAACTCAAAACACCTGCATAGGGCTTTAAATGGTCTCTCAGTCCAGTTCTGAAGCCTACACAAACATGGGGAAGACTTCAGATTTGACAGCTGTCCAAAAGGCAACCATCGACACATTGCACAAGGAGGGAAAGACACAAACGGTTATTGCTGAAGAGGCTGGCTGTTCTCAGAGCTCTGTGTCCAAACACATTAATGGAGAGGCAAAGGGAAGGAAAAACTGTGGTCAGAAAAAGTGTACAAGCGATAGGGATCACCACGCCCTGGTCAAGATTGTGAAAAAAAAACCATTCAAAAATGTGGGGGAGATTCAGAAGGAGTGGACAGCTGCTGGAGTCAGTGCTTCAAGATCCACCACCAAGAGACGCTTGAAAGACATGGGTTTCAACTGTCGCATACCTCGTGTCAAGCCACTGTTGACCAAGAAACAGCGCGGAAAGCGTCTCACCTGGGCTAAGGAAAAAAAGAGCTGGACTGCTGCTGAGTGGTCCAAAGTCATGTTTTCTGACACAACAGTAATTTTGCATTTCCTTTGGAAATCGAGGTCCCAGAGTCTGGAGGAAGACAGGAGAGGCACAGGATCCACGTTGCCTGAAGTCTAGTGTAAAGTTTCCACCATCAGTGATGGTTTGGGGTGCCATGTCATCTGCTGGTGTCGGTCCACTCTGTTTCCTGAGATCCAGGGTCAACGCAGCCATCTACCAGCAAGTTTTAGAGCACTTCATGCTTCCTGCTGCTGACCTGCTCTATGGAGATGGAGATTTCAAGTTCCAACAGGACTTGGCGCCTGCACACAGCGCAAAATCTACCCGTGCCTGGTTTACGGACCATGGTATTTCTGTTCTAAATTGGCCCGCCAACTCCCCTGACCTTAGCCCCATAGAAAATCTGTGGGGTATTGTGAAAAGGAAGATGCAGAATGCCAGACCCAAAAACGCAGAAGAGTTGAAGGCCACTATCAGAGCAACCTGGGCTCTCATAACACCCGAGCAGTGCCAGAAACTCATCGACTCCATGCCACGCCGCATTAACGCAGTAATTGAGGCAAAAGGAGCTCCAACCAAGTATTGAGTATTGTACATGCTCATATTTTTCATTTTCATACTTTTCAGTTGGCCAACATTTCTAAAAATCCCTTTGTTGTATTAGCCTTAAGTAATATTCTAATTTTGTGACACACGGAATTTTGGATTTTCATTTGTTGCCACTTCAAATCATCAAAATTAAATGAAATAAACATTTGAATGCATCAGTCTGTGTGCAATGAATAAATATAATGTACAAGTTACACCTTTTGAATGCAATTACTGAAATAAATCAAGTTTTTCAAAATATTCTAATTTACTGGCTTTTACGTATATATAATAATAATCAAACAATACTAACTATACTAACTAAAGAAATGGAGTGTGAAAAAATCCAATAGTGTGTAAGACTATGTGTGTAGATTAGCTGTTGAGTGTTACCGTAAATGTTGAACGAGAGCGAAGGAACACGGAAGTCCGTGGGGCAGGCAGATGATCCAGGGCAGGAGAGAAGAGACAAGATCCGATCCCAAGTGGGAGGTCGAGAATCCAAAAGGGCAGTCCGGAAAGCAAGGGAACAACAAGGTGACTAGACGCACAGTTCGCCAATACAGGAACAAGGGCAGACGCTGGAAGGACAAGGAAGAACAATGAAACACGGAGCGAGACACGTAAAGAGAGAGAGCATAAAGCTGGTTATCGGTTTACGGTACAGAAAACTATATTCCGGCCCGGCATGGCAGGTTGTGCAGGCTTATGAAGGCAGCTCCTTCATTACAGGCAGGTGCGCTGATTGCCGGTGAATGATTGCAGCTGGCTGCTGCTGCAGGTCGGAGAAGCGCCTGGCGCGTCCCTGGATGTGCGCGGCCGTGGGCGTGTCCCGAGGTGCGACAAGCAGAGCGCAAGGATGAGGGCGCCCTGGCCGTGACAGTATGTGTGCACTGGTGGTATGCGGGGCTCCATCTAGTAGTACGCCAAAAAAGTGCATGTGGATTGTCCCAAAAGTACTTTTCAAACATGTTGTTTTAAACACTGCAATTGCGCTGCTATTTGGTGAATGTAGTCAACAGCCATTACTAATGACCATGTGTATTACACAGGGAGCGGGGTATACATACTCATTAAATAGGTACTAGAGTTGTCCCAATACCAGTAATTTGGTACCGGTACCAAAATGTGTGTCGATACTTTTCCAAATATATTGAACTACAAAACAAATTAAATTTTGGATTTATTTTGACAGAACATTTTAGAATACAATAACCATATGTTTCCTATTGCACTCAAAGAACAATTTTAGAAGGTTAAAATATAAATTAAAGGGATCGTTTTTCTTGTTGCACTCAAAGAACAATTTACAGTTGTTATTTCCATCATCAAGATTTAGATTATAATATAATGAAACAGATCTATTAACATAACATTAAATCATTTATGATTTATGGTTGTCAATCCTGGTCTGTGCTTTAAGAAAAACAAAACAAAACTATGGATACATGTACCCAAATAAGCCATGTAGCAGGTAAAACACACTTTTGTTAAAGATAAAATACAAATTGTAGCAATTTGTTATCAAATATAGTCATTTCACTTGTATTAGTTGACTCAAAATTAAAAACTCTGCTAATATTTGGCATCAATCCAAGCAGCTGTGTGCGCGTCTACGTATCTACATGTTATGTATCTACGAGTTATGTATCTACATGTTCACAGCAGGGGAGCTGGTTAACTTATGAGAGTAGAGTATTTGTGTTTGGGAGAATGGCAACGTGTTGTCTGAGTGACGTCAGTGAGTGAGTAGGCGAATACAGAGAGGGAGAGGTAAGTAGACAATGCACTGCGCAGTCGAGTGATGAACGGGTCTGGTTGTGTCCTGCAAAACTAACAATAAAGCAACCAGAATGTCACGAATCGGCGGCCTCAAATTCTGACCGGAAAGCGGAGCTTCGCAGACCCATTGTAAAGTGAAGGGTGTTACCCCCGACGAAAACATCAACCCTGATGGGAACGTCTGCCCTGTGCTCCTTGACGAAAGTTTGCACCGGAGCGAACAGCAGGACAGGTGTAACAACTACATTATTACCTGACACTATTTAAACTATTTGTGCAGATCTGAATGTTCATTATCTAAATGTATGTATGTATATATATACATGTATGTATGTATATATATATATATATATATATATATATATATATATATATATATATATACATATATATACATATATATATATATATATATATATATATATATATATATATATATATATATTTATATATATATATATATATATATATATATGTATATGTTAATAGAACCGTACATGTGTGACAGTCCATTACATCGTCGACTGGGAATTAAGTGCCTTCCTGGAAATGTGTTTTTTATCTGAGTTTGATACATTTTGTATTATTTGCACAGCTATGTTATGTATTTTACATAGAAACAACATTTTTCTTTTTTATTTATTTTATGTAATTCTGTGCTACTTAAAGGCCTACTGAAACCCACTACTACTGACCATGCAGTCTGATAGTTTATATATCAATGATGAAATCTTAACATTGCAACACATGCCAATACGGCCGGGTTAACTTATAAAGTGCAATTTTAAATTTCCCACGAAATATCTGGCTGCAAACGTCTCGGTATGATGACGTTTGCGCGTGACATCACGGGTTGAAGCAGACATTATGGAATAGCACGGTGGCCAGCTTAAGTCATCTGTTTTCACCACATAATTCCACAGTATTCTGGACATCTGTGTTGGTGAATCTTTTGCAATTTGTTTAATGGACAATGGAGACAGCAAAGAAGAAAGCTGTAGGTGGGATCGGTGTATTAGCGGCCGGCTGCAGCAACACAACCAGGAAGACTTTGAGTTGGATAGCAGACACGCTATCCGACGCTAACCGCCGACCGCACCGATGATCGGGCGAAGTCCTTTGTCGCGCCGTCGATCGCTGGAACGCAGGTGAGCACGGGTGGTGATGAGCAGATGAGAGCTGGCGTAGGTGGAGAGCTAATGTTTTTAGCATAGCTCTTTCGAGGTCCCGTAACTAAGTTAGCTTCAATGGCGTCGTTAGCAACAGCATTGCTAGGCTTCGCCAGGCTGGACAACATCAACCGTATGGTTACAGGTCCAGGGTTTGGTTCGGTGTCTCCTGATAGTAGAAGTAATAATAGTATTGTTGATCTTCTGTCCATCCTTCCAGTCAGGGGCATGTTTCTTCTGTTTTTATCCGCAGTTAAGCACGATGCTATCACGTTAGCTCCAAAGCTAAAGTGCTTCGGAGTCACTGTGAATGTCCATTTCACGTTCTCGACTCTCATTTTCAAGAGGATATAGTATCTGATGTGATTTAAAATACAAATCCGTGATCCACAATAGAAAAAAGAGAAAGTGTGGGATCCAATGAGCCCTTGTACCTAAGTTTGATTGATTGATTGAGACTTTTATTAGTAGGTTGCACAGTGAAGTACATATTCCGTACAATTGACCACTAAATGGTAACACCCGAATAAGTTTTTCAACTTGTTTAAGTCGGGGTCCACTTAAATTGATTCATGATACAGATATATACTATCATATATACTATCATCATAATACAGTCATCACACAAGATTATCACATTGAATTATTTACATTATTTACAATCAGGAGTGTGGAGGGGGGGTGGGGTGGGGGGGTGGGGGGGGTAGTGGACATAGAGAGAGAGAGAGAGAGAGATCAGAAGGCATAAGAAAAATAATCTGCATTTGATTGTTTACATTTGATTATTAGCAATCCGGGTAGGGTGTTAGTTTAGGGTTGTAGCTGCCTGGAGGTGAACTTTTATAGCGGTTTTGAAGGAGGATAGAGATGCCCTTTCTTTTATACCTGTTGGGAGCGCATTCCACATTGATGTGGCATAGAAAGAGAATGAGTTAAGACCTTTGTTAGTTCGGAATCTGGGTTTAACGTGGTTAGTGGAGCACCCCCTGGTGTTGTGGTTATGGCGGTCATTTACGTTAAGGAAGTAGTTTGACATGTACTTCGGTATCAGGGAGGTGTAGCGGATTTTATAGACTAGGCTCAGTGCAAGTTGTTTAACTCTGTCCTCCACCTTGAGCCAGCCCACTTTAGAGAAGTGGGTAGGAGTGAGGTGGGATCTGGGGTGGAGGTCTAGAAGTAACCTGACTAGCTTGTTCTGAGATGTTTGGAGTTTAGATTTGAGGGTTTTGGAGGTGCTAGGGTACCAGGAGGTGCATGCGTAATCGAAAAAGGGTTGAACGAGAGTTCCCGCCAGAATCCTCAAGGTGCTTTTGTTGACCAGAGAGGAAATTCTGTAGAGAAATCTCGTTCGTTGGTTAACCTTTTTGATTACCTTGGTTGCCATTTTATCACAGGAAAGGTTAGCCTCTAGAATGGAACCTAGGTAGGTGACCTCATCTTTCCTGGTGATGACACTGTCACCTACTTTTATGGTGAAGTGATTGACTCTCTTAAGTTTGATGTGGGACCCAAACAGGATGGATTCTGTTTTACCCAAGTGGATGGATAGCTTGTTGTCAGCGAGCCAGGTGCAAGTTCTACAGAGCTCAGCACTGAGGATTTTCTCCACCTGTGACTTGTCCTTGCCGGATACCAGCAGGGCAGAGTCATCCGCAAACAAAAACAATTCACAGTCACATGCCGATGACATGTCGTTTATGTATATTAGGAACAGTAAAGGTCCCAATATACTGCCTTGGGGGACTCCACAGCTCACCGAGAGGGGGGGGGGACACGGTGCCGTTCACCTCTACCACCTGCTCCCTCCCCTCCAAGTAAGACTGCATCCAGCTCCAAGAGGTTTTGTTAAATCCGATTGCTCTGAGCTTATCCAACAGTATAGCGTGGTTAACGGTGTCAAAGGCCTTCTGAAGGTCCAGCATGACCATGCCGCAGTATTTGCCCGCGTCCACCTCATGTTTGATGTGGTCGGTCAGATAGAGAAGGCATGTGTCAGTGGAGTGGTTAGTTCTGAAGCCGGATTGGAATTTGTACATGAGTTTATTAGTGGCAAGGTAACTATCGACCTGTTCATAAACTATTTTCTCCATTACTTTCGAAATGGAGCTGAGAATAGAAACAGGTCGGTAGTTGCCAGGTTCCAATTTGCTTCCTTTTTTAAAGAGGGGAGTTACTCTTGCTATCTTAAAATCTTTTGGTACTTGGCCTTGTGTAATTGATAGGTTTATTATGTGCGTGATGATCGGGGCAATGATGGAGGCAGAGTCCCTGAGGAATCTGGAGGGAATATTATCAAGGCCGGTGGCCTTGTTAGGGTGGAGCGCGCTCAATTTTTTAAACACCTCATCAGCTGTGACCATTTCTAATTTGAAATCATTGTTGGATACTCCTAGCTTTCTGTAGAAGGCTTTAATGTGTTCTACACCAAAGCGACCAGAGTGGTGGGACAGCTTGTTGACAAGAGTTGCAGCTATGCTGGTGAAAAAGGCGTTAAGTCTGCTAGCTACCTCCATTTTGTCTGTAATGAGGGAGTCACCCTCCTTGATGCTGATGTTGGTGAGTCTTGTTTTAAGTTTCTGGCTGCAACCAGGAAGCTGGTTGTTGAGAATTTTCCAGAGCTCACGTGGCTTATTCGTGTTTTCCTCTATTTTGTCGTTAATGTAATTTTTTTTTAAGGATTTAGTCAGGTTGGTTGACTTATTTCTTAATTTATTGCATTGCTTTTTGAGAGTTGAAAGGAGTAATTTGAGGTTGATATTATTGGGTTGTTTATCTACTTCTGTTTTACATTTTTGGTATTCAGAGTATTTCCTGTCTCTGTCTTTTATGGCAGCTAATAGGTCCGGATTCATCCATGGTTCCGAGCGGGCTTTGATCCTGACTGTTTTCACGGGAGCCATGTCATTTAGTATCTTTAGGAACGCCGTTTTGAAGCGATCCCAAGCGACATCGACCAGGTTGCTCGCGAGCACAGGGGACCAGTCCCACTCATCTAATTTTAAATTGAAATTGTCATTGGAGTATTTTTTGAGGGATCTGGATTGGGCTGTTATGTGGCCATTGGCTTTAGGTTTAGCTATTTTACGGGTGCAGAAGGTTAGATAGTGGTCGCTAAGACCACAGATCATGACCCCACTATTTTTTATTTTAGGCCGGTCTGAAGTGAGAATGAGATCTATGGTTGATTGGGTGGAATCACACACCCTTGTGGGTAGCGCTATTAGCTGGGAAAGACCGTGCAGATTACAAAACTTGCTGAAGGATCTGAAGACAGGCGCATCTTTGCGTTGAATATCTGTGTTCAGATCCCCAGTTATAATTTTCTCCATGTTGTCTGTCCCCGCCAAGCATTCTTCCAAAGCCCCATAGAAATCACTCTGATTAGGGGGTCTATAAACAGTCCCTATTAGTACCGGCTTAGCATTTTTAAATTTGATTTCCGCCCACACAGATTCCAGGTTATTGTGGTTAAGATCAGTGCGAGTTATGTATTTAATATCCTGGTGAATATACATACAAACGCCCCCACCGTGTTTATTCCTATCCTTTCTGATAACCGAAAAGTTTTGTATTTCTATCTCTGAGTCAGAAATACTTTGATCAAATTTGGTTTCCGAGAAACACAAGATTTTTACCTTCGTGTTGAGGAACATTTCTCTGATTTGGTCGAGTTTGGCTCCAGAGAGGCTGTTCACATTAAGGTGGATGATGTGTAGTCCACTGGAACCAAAAAGAGCATCAGAGTCCGCTGTGTTGTGGTACTGACCAGAAAAATTGTTGGTTATTATTGCTGTTGCAGTTGAAGAGCAAGGAGAGAGAGGAGAGAGAGGCATATTGATCGTCCTCCAGGTGAAGGGGGAGGGAGAGAAAGGGGGAGGGGAGGGAGAGGGAGGAGGAGGCCAGGTAGGGTTGCTGGGGGATGGGTTGGGTTTCCTTATGGCGGGCTTTTTTGAAGACAAAGAGAAAGAGAATAACGAAGTTACGGTCAGAGCGAAAAAAGATACACCCTGGCGTCCTGCACTGCACTCTAATCCTTCAATCTCACTTACCTCATCCACAAATCTTTCATCCTCGCTCAAATTAATGGGGTAATCGTCGCTTTCTCGGTCCGAATCGCTCTCGCTCCTGGTGTAAACAATGTGCCGATGTGAGGAGCTCTTCAACCTGTGACGTCACGCTACTTCCGGTACAGGCAAGGCTTTTTTTTATCAGCGACCAAAAGTTGCGAACTTTATCGTTGATGATCTCTACTAAATCCTTTCAGCAAAAATATGGCAATATCGCGAAATGATCAAGTATGACACATAGAATGGATCTGCTATCCCCGTTTAAATGAGAAAATCTCATTTCAGTAGGCCTTTAAACAGTTTATTTTCTTTGCTGTTAATACCCATCTTGACTAACTGGGTTAATAAAAGTGCCACTGACTGTTTACAGTACGGTTGTCATTCACTTAAATTTCAAAAATTACTATCTTTATATGTATACTTTCACCGGAAAATATATCAAGATATATATATCGAAATATTGAGTTTAAGTAAAAATATATCGAGATATACTTTTTCGTCCATACCACCCAGCCCTAGCTGGAACAATAACTGAATTCAAGACAAAACTTCAGCGTCAGGACTATACTATATCTACCAATGATATGAGGCCGATCACAAACTCCTTGAACAGATTGAAAAATCTAAGCCAAGAAAAAAAATATTGTGATGAACTATTCACATCATTCTCTGTTGTTGACACTCCAATCAGAGAAGAGGAGTTGCCGCCTGATGGTAACATTTCTGATGATGAACCTGGTGAAGACCTGGGGCCGTATTGATCAAGCTTCTTAGAATTACTCCTAAGAAGTCTGCTAAGAGTTGACTTAAGAGTAAAGAAATTATTCGCTAAAAGCTGCACTTAAAAGTTAGTGATCAAGCGTCTTACTCACACTTTCAGCGAAGTGTAGGACTGAATCGTAAGTGTCACACTCAGAGCTGTATTACGACATTACTATGTGCCGTAAACGGAATTTTAGGTGACGTAATTTTTGTGTCCATAGAAATGACCAATCACGGAAGGGAATCCCTTGACTAAGAATAAAGAAATATCTTAGAAATATTTAAGTGGACAATGGGAGTGTATATTTTGACAATAAACTACAAAATAATACAAAACAAACAAACAATATTGGCAATGAATCAAAAATAAATATTTCCTTTTTGTTGCACCTTTCCTGCTTCCTGCTCCCAGACCGTAGTCGAAGAGCGCAGGGGAGACATTTCTCCAGAGCCGATGTATGCTCGGGGCAACACCCTTCACTTTACCCGGCAGTGGGTCTCCACAGCGGACGACTTTAGAGTGAATGATGAGTCCGGCCATTAGTTGCAAATCTTGCTTTATTGATTGCTTGCACACAGCCAATCTAACACAAAACAAACTAGTCCCCGCCCGCACTCACGCTACTGCTCCCTCTCTTCTCTCGCCCACACACTTACTGACGCCACTCACCTCACATGCTGTCACCTATTAAAGGGCCACACATACGCTACTCTCATAACATTTTCTTTCCAATTCATTAATTAGGCAACTAATTTGAAACTGGTGTAGGTGGCTCTATAAATACTAGCTCACTGCAGCCACATGCAGAAATCAACATGGAATCGGGGACGGCGTGGCGAAGTTGGTAGAGTGGCCGTGCCAGCAATCGGAGGGTTGCTGGTTACTGGGGTTCAATCCCCACCTTCTACCATCCTAGTCACGTCCGTTGTGTTCTTGGGCAAGACACTTCACCCTTGCTCCTGATGGCTGCTGGTTAGCGCCTTGCATGGCAGCTCCCGCCATCAGTGTGTGAATGTGTGTGTGAATGGGTGAATGTGGAAATACTGTCAAAGCGCTTTGAGTACCTTGAAGGTAGAAAAGCGCTATACAAGTATAACCCATTTATCATTTATTTATTTATAATCGAAAATTATTAAATCTGTGACAAAAATAATACCCGCTCTGTCTAAACGATACCGTTTGATCAGCTGCTCGTCATCAAACAAAGCCAGGACATCCTTCCGCTCCCTAAATGTTCACGCACGTCTCTCTCGCCTCAGTGCCATCCCCCGCTGGCTACTCCTAACCACTTAGGACACCTCTGAAGGTCTCTTAAATATCGTGGAGAGTAGGAGTGATTCTTAGACTTAAGAACGTTGATAAATAGCTTTTATTCTTAAATTTGAGAGTAGGACTAAATTTCGCAAATTCTCAGGACCTCTAAGACGCTTGATAAATACGGCCCCTGATATATGATGTGGTCTTTAACCATTACCAAATGAGCCAGAGCCTTTTACGTCACAGACACCAGGTTTTTGTACACCGCCATCTGAATGACAAAATGTGTTAGCATCGTTCTTGTTTGTCTTAAAGTTTTTAGTACTTACTCTCTTTATTTTTTTATTGTTCACTTTTTGGTTGACCCTGGACCTGTTGTATGCCAATGTTAGGGAGGCATACAGCCCATCAAGCCTCCCCCCAGGAAGGTCACCTCACCACCAAATTCACCTCACCCCATAGCAAAGCCTGCCACTACAAAGGCAGTGAGGAGATGGTCAGAGGAGGCTCATGGCACACTGCAGTGTTGTTTTGAAGTGACAGACTGGCAGGCACTCTGTGATCCCCATGGAGAGGACATCGACGCTCACAGAGTGCTCAACATCCCAGCAAAGACCGTCTATTCTAACGACAAGCCGTGGACAACAAGGGACATCAAGGCCATTCTGAATGCTAAAAAGAAGGCTTTCAGAAATGGAAATCAGGAGGAGGTGAGGAAAACTTAAGTGGTCTTGAAAGTGAAAATCAGGGAGGCCAATGACAACTACAGGAGGAAGCTGGAGTGAAAACTCCAGAAAGTGAAAATCAGGGAGGCCAATGACAACTACAGGAGGAAGCTGGAGTGAAAACTCCAGAAAAACACAAAGGAGGTGTGGAGTGGAATGAAGGCCAACACAAATTTCAAGACGACAAGCAGAAGAGGTGTTGATGGCAGCGTGGACAGGGCCCACGAGATAAACCAGTTTTTTAAAAGATTTGACATTCACCCACCCCTCTTCCCTGCCTCCGCTGCCTGACTGCAGCCACCAGCCGACAATAATCAACAATATTTCAAACTCAATGACAGATCGAGTGGTAATAAACCACGCTGCAATCTGACAGATTAACGAGAGAAGAGGTAAAACTGAACAAATTAAATAGCCATCTTCGCCCTCTTGACACAACAGCAAGTTCATGTTGATCAGCCTTAAAATCTCTGGAAATAAACAAAGGTCACCTCTTCGTCAAAGACGACCTGGCTGCTAATCTCGTTCTGCAGATAAATAAACGAAGGTACAAGGATGGAAAGGGTGACCCAAAGGGGTTCACTGTATTTTTTAGAAGATGAAGGCCTGCCTAAAGGGATATATTCTTCATACTGTGGGAATATATTTCGTTTTTTTTCTTCTGGGACTGTCATGTGGTAGTTTGCAGTCATGCAAGGACTTTGTCATGATCCCTTGCCCAGATCATGTTTTTTTTAGTTTCTGACTCCCTCAGTTCTGTTTTCAGCACCCCTGGGTTTGTGTTTTAGTTGCCATGGGTGAAGATTAGCTTCACCTGCCTCTGATTAGTGTTCGGGACGCTCACCTGCTGCCAGGTACTAATCAGAGAGCTACTTATTCCTGTTTTTCGCCACACTCAGTCTGGCTGTCTTATTTGCTCAATGCAACAGTTATATCGGTGACCTTTTCTTGATTCCTGTGCTAAGTTTTACCTTAGCTCCCCGTGCGATCAGCACATTTCTCTTTTGTTTGTATCCTGACTGATTTATAGACAATAAATCACTGTCTTACCTGCACATTGTATCCAGAGTTTCGTTTGCATCTTGGGAAAACGATCCACGCATAAACATGCCACCTCGACGTGACAGACTTCACCTCGCCATCATGGAGCTCCAAAGTCCAGGACTCATCGGAAAATGCTAACTAGTGTGTAGATGCTTGTTTTTTATACATCTGCAGATTCAGAGATAGATCATCTACAGCAGTGGTCCCCAAACTTTTTGACTCGTGGGCCGCATTGGGCCAGGCTGTATATATACTGTATATATATATATATATATATATATATATATATGTATATATATATATATATATATATATATATATATATATATATATATATATATATATATATATATATATATATATACATTCACGTTATCGATGGGAAAATTCATTTTTAGACAATATGATTTGCCTGAGCGGCTAGGAGACATCGAGAGTAACAAGCGGTAGAAAATGGATTAGAAAGGAAAGATTTTTTTTTTTAAAACTGTCCCCAAACCGTAGTTTGGGGACCCCTGATTTACAGGGTATTAGTGTTTTAAAAATCGTTGTTGAAGTCTTGAAACTGTGCTGAGGATATGTTATCAATCTTGTCTTGGGACACAGGACTTCTTTGGCCGACCAATCGGCGAAGAAGACTCTACCCTTGTCAAACCTAGGGCCGAACCAATCAATACAGAGAGAAATGTTAAAAGGGTGTGGTACTTCTGTAATCTCTGTACTCGTAAGACTGTACGGAATCTAGTTTAATACAGAGATTACAGATGATCAGCATCAATGTACATCCTGGATGAAAACCAACACTTCCTATTCAACCTGATGGAGCTTGAGAAGTGCTGCAAAGAGGAATGGGCAAAACTGCCCAAAGATAGGTGTGCTAAGCTTGTGGCATCGTATGCAAAAAGACTTGAGGCTGCAATTGCTGCCAAAGATGCATCAACAAAGTATTGAGCAAAATACTTACTACAGCTGATTTTTTTTAACAAGTTAGCCATTTGAAAAATAAAAAATAAAAAATTCACATTGTCATCATGGCGTATTGTCTGTAAAATTCTGATAACAAATATGTATTTATTCCAGATTCGCTTAAAACAGAATTCAAATGCGGAAAGTTGTGAAAATTGGAGTAATGCGACTAAGATGCTGTCATTGAGAGGGAAATGGGTAATCATATGTACTTGACAAACACTCACCTCCATGGAGCCTGGCCAGCCAGGGGCCAGCACTCTAGCCAGCAGCCCAGCACCCTTCTCAGGCCATCTCTGTGCCTCCCTTCACACGCGGCCACCTTAAGCTAAGAAACTAACTCCTAAATACGGAGCAGAACAGTTCCCAAATGTCAAATGGTATGCTTTGTTTGCTAATTTAATGACTACTTGTCTTCCAAGAGCTGTCCGAACGTTGTGGACGCGACCACAAATGTCATTGGTAAATTCATGACAACTTCTAATTCTATAGTTGGACAACTAGTGTTGAAATAACTGATTTATCATTGGGTGTGCTTTCTTTAACTTGACAACACGTACTATAAACTTTAAAGGCCTACTGAAACCCACTACTACCGACCACGCAATCTGAAAGTTTATATATCAATGATGAAATCGTAACATTACAACACATGCCAATACGGCCGGGTTAACTTATAAAGTGCAATTTTAAATTTCCCGCTAAACTTCCGGTTGAAAACGTCTATGTATGATGACGTATGCGCGTGTGACGTCAATCTTTGAACCGGAAGTATTGGTACCCCATTGAATCCAATACAAAAAAGCTCTGTTTTCATCTCAAAATTCAACAGTATTCTGGACATCTGTGTTGGTGAATCTTTTGCAATTTGTTTAATGAACAATGAAGACTGCAAAGAAGAACGTTGTAAGTGGGATCGGTGTATTAGCGGCTGGCTGTAGCAACACAACCAGGATGACTTTGACTTGGATAGCAGACGCACTAGCCGATGCTAGCCGCCGACCGCACGGATGATCGGGTGAAGTCCTTCGTCCTTCCGTCGATCGCTGGAACGCAGGTGAGCATGGGTGTTGATGAGCAGATGAGGGCTTGCTGGCGTATGTGGAAATCTAATGTTTTTATCATAGCTATGTGAGGTCCCGTTGCTAATTTAGCTTCTTTGGCGTCGTTAGCAACAGCATTGTTAAGCTTCGCCAGGCTGGGAATTATTAACCGTGTAGTTACATGTACATGGTTTAATAGTATTGTTGATCTTCTGTCTATCCTTCCAGTCAGGGATTTATTTATTTTGTTTCTATCTGCATTTGAGCCCGATGCTATCACGTTAGCTCAGTAGCTAAAGAGCTTCGCCGATGTATTATCGTGCAGATAAAAGTCACTGTGAATGTCCATTTCGCGTTCTCGACTCTCATTTTCAAGAGGATATAGTATCCGAGGTGGTTTAAAATACAAATCTGTGATCCACAATAGAAAAAGGAGAAAGTGTGGAATCCAATGAGCCCTTGTACCTAAGTTACGGTCAGAGCGAAAAAAGATAAGTCCTGCACTGCCTCTGTAGTCCTTCACTCTCACTTTCCTCATCCACAAATCTTTCATCCTCGCTCAAATTAATGGGGTAATCGTCGCTTTCTCGGTCCGAATCTCTCTCGCTGCATTGTAAACAATGGAAAAATGTGAGGAGTCCTTCCTCCGGTGACGTCACGCTACTTCCGGTATAGGCAAGGCTTGTTTTTATCAGCGACCAAAAGTTGCGACCTTTATCGTCGTTGTTCTCTACTAAATCCTTTCAGCAAAAATATGGCAATATCGCGAAATGATCAAGTATGACACATAGAATGGATCTGCTATCCCCGTTTAAATAAATAAAAAATCATTTCAGTAGGCCTTTAATTCATTGGTACTTTGTTGATATTGTGCTTTTTCTTATTTTATTTTATTTTTTTTTATTTTTATTTTTTTTAATTTTCTACTAAAATGTTTAACTAATCCCTAGTTTATGTGTCTTTTAGTACAGATGCTGTAAACCTGGCAGGTTAAAACTGACGATCCGTCACATTCATGTCTGGTTGTGTTTATTTCCTGTCAGCGCTCGTATTTTAGTTCCACTTCTTGCATGTCTCCCTGAGCGCTCACCTGTCCCTGATTGGCAGCCTGGCACACCTGGTTGCAGTTGCCAATCAGTGCTACTATTTATGCCTGCCTCGCCCTCCAGTCAGGGCTCGATGATTGTTGCCTGTTACCTGGTTCCTGTTTCCTGCATGTGCACTTACCAGTGGCACTAGTTCCTTTTGACATTAAAGTCGTGTTTTCCTGTGCTACGCCTGCCATCTCTGCATATTGGGGTTCAAGACCAGCAGTTCCTGACAAAAACGATGTAAAAAAAAAAAAATACAAAAATTAAAAAAGTGATAATAATTGAGATAAGATTATATGAAAAAAAATGGTGATCCTTTATTTCGACATAGCTCCCAGCTTTGGGATTTGATAATCACCTTGGGATAATCACAAATAATGAAGGCAAAGTTGGTAGAGTGGCCGCGCAGCAATCGGAGGGTTGCTGGTTACTGGGGTTCAATCCCCACCTTCTACCATCCTAGTCACGTCCGTTGTGTCCTTGGGCAAGACACTTCAACCTTGCTCCTGATGGATGTTGGTTAGCGCCTTGCATGGCAGCTCCCGCCATCGGTGTGTGAATGTGTATGTGAATGGGAGAATGTGGAAATACTGTCAAAACACTTTGAGTACCTTGAGGGTAGAAAAGCGCTATACAAGTATAACCCATTTATTATTTATTTATTTACACAAAGGTTGGTAACACAACAATATTTACTCCTCAAAAGTCCCTCAAAGTGACACACGTTAACAAGAGTTACTATTAGTTTGAAGTGACCACCCTTTACTTGACTGCCGCTACCGCGCTTCATTACTCCAGTAATCCAGTAATCCACAGGCTAAAATCAATCCACTCAAAAAATTGAAGTAAAATAATCTATGAAGTTGGTCAGAAGCAAGATAGCATACGGTGACATGTCTTTAGTCTTCGCCTGACGTCACTCCATCGTAACATCAAAACACACCTTGCTTAAATGCACAACCACCTAACATGCTAATTGAGTGAATTGATTTATGTTATGATATACAATATATTGCCAAAAGTATTTGGCCACCCATCCAAATGATCACAATCAGGTGTCCTAATCACTTGGCCCGACCACAGGTGTATACAATCAAGCACTTAGGCATGGAGGCTGTTTCTACAAACATTTGTGTAAGAATGGGCCGCTCTCAGGAGCTCAGTGATTTCCAGCGTGGAACTTTCATAGAATGCTACAAATATTTTTCAGGAGTTGGGCTTGGACCCTTAGTTCCAGTGAAAGGAACTTTGAATGCTCCAGGATACCAAAACATTTTGGATAATTCCATGCTCCCAACCTTGTGGGAACAGTTTGGGAGCATGGAACTTCCTCTTCCAACATGACTGTGCACCAACGCAAAAAGCAAGGTCCATAAAGACATGGATGACAGAGTATGGTGTGGATGAACTTGACTGCCCTGCACAGAGTCCTGACCTGAACCCGATAGAACACCTTTGGGATGAATTAGAACGAAGACTGGGAGCCAGGCCTTCTCGACCAACATCGGTGTGTGACCTCACCAATGCGTTTTTTGAAGAATGGTGGAAAATTCCTATAAACACACTCCGCAACCTTGGTGGATAGCAGACGTGCTATCCGACGCTAGCCGCCGACCGCATCGGTGATCGGATGAAGTCCTTCGTCGCACCGTCGATCGCTGGAACGCAGGTGTGCACGGGTGTTGATGAGCAGTTGAGGGCTGGCTGACGTAGGTGGATAGCTAATGTTTTTAGCATAGCTCTGTGAGGTCCCGTTGCTAGAAAGCATTAACCGTGTATTTACAGGTCCATGGTTTAATAGAATTGTTGATTTTCTGTCTATCCTTCCAGTCAGGGGTTTATTTCTTTTGTTTCTATATGCAGTTAAGCCCGATGCTATCACGTTAGCTCCGTAGCTAAAGTGTTTCGCCGATGTATTGTCGTGGAGATAAAAGTCACTGTGAATGTCCATTTCGCGTTCTCGACTCTCATTTTCAAGAGGATATAGTATCCGAGGTGGTTTAAAATACAAATCCTTGATCCACAATAGAAAAAGGAGGGAGTGTGGAATCCAATGAGCCAGCCTGTATCTAAGTTACGGTCAGAGCTAAAAAAGATGCGTCCTGCACTGCACTCTAGTCCTTCACTCTCATGTTCCTCATCCACAAATCTTTCATCCTCGCTCAAATTAATGGGGTAATTGTCGCTTTCTCGGTCCGAATCGCTCTCGCTGCATTGAAAACAATGGAGAAATGTGAGGAGCCTTTCAACCTTTGACGTCACGCTACTTCCGGTACGGGCAAGGTTTTTTTTATCCGCGACCAAAAGTTGCCAACTTTATCGTCGATGTTCTCTACTAAATCCTTTCAGCAAAAATATGGCACTATCGCGAAATGATCAAGTATGACACATAGAATGGATCTGCTATACCCGTTTAAATAAAAAAAATTCATTTCAGTAGGCCTTTAATCATTGGCGTACCACTTGATGGAGCCTGTGTATATACAAATATTATTTCCAGCTGAGTGTAATTGTAATGAATAGAAACACACTGATGGATATGTGTGGTCTTTACAAGATGATGACATAACAACTCCATTCCAACATGCACTGCAAACATAGTTGACTTGTTCAAGACTTAAAAAAACAGGTGTTGATAAAAGACTTCCCGGCTATGAGATGTTACATGATGTTGATGGTGTGCAACCTCTTATGCAAAGAAAAATGCTCATAAAATATACATTTTTTCACATCTTTATTTACATATACTGTAGTACCGATGAATACCAGTATCGATAAAGAATGTCAATATCGATATTGAACGATATACAGTACATCCCTAACTGCAATAGAGTATGTTAAGGCAGTTTTAATATTTGAAGTCACGTCACAAAAAATAAAAAATATATGTCAAGGAGTACTTTCTGACACCATCCCAACAGAATCAAAACCACAACACAATATAATTACCAAGATTAAGGTCATTTTTAATACATTTTTGTATTTGTTTCTGTTGAATTGTTCTGGTCTACTTTGTGACTTTTGAGCGTGAGCCTAGTTTGAGAGTCTCTTCCATCTGACAAGATCCTCAAGCTCACCTTGACAGACCACATAGACAAGACCTTTTTCTCCTGACAGGTGAACTTGAAGCGTGTCCTCTTGAGATTTAATTTTCCCCCTGCTTTTCTTGTATTCAATTTTTAATCATACAGTCAAGGCGTCTTTTATCAAATGCACGGACTGCACTTACATACTAATGATTAGATTAGTATGTACGTCGGGCCGCTTAGCCCGACCCCGAACGGGACAAGCGGTAGAAAAAGGATGGATGGATGGATGGGGTACATGTTTTTTTATGATCACGTTTTTCAGTGCGTCGTACCAATTTACCAAACGGTACACATTTTACACAAAAAGACAAAGTTCTCTGAGGGCTTGGGGCACTTATAACTATGGGTGGGCACCGGAACCTGGTTCCATAATGACACCGGAGACAACAGTAAACAATAGTAACAAGACCAAAAAAGGAAAAATGCTGATTTTGGTGCCAACTCAGCACCTACAACAAGTGTTTGGCGGTGAAAGTAGGAGCTTGAACATCAAATATGTTGTCTTTGTAGCATATTCAACTGAATATGGGTTGAAAATGATTTGCAAATCATTGTATTCTGTTTATATTTACATCTAACACAATTTCCCAACTCATATGGAAACAGGGTTTGTAGAATAATTCAATCAAGAACAAGATGGATAACAAGCGAATAATTACATTTTTGCAAATCTATCCAAAAGGTTGAGTTTACACAAAAGCAGTTTTTTGTGGACATGGGAAAACGTAGAAGTAGATTAACCCTTGTGTGGTATTCGGGTCTGTGGGACCCGTTTTCGTTTTTTATTAAAAGAAAAATGATACAATTAATTAATTTTTCAATCTGAGACTCACTGACTTTGGCTCATTTTCTGTGAAGAACATATATCAGAATACTTATTTAATGACCATACACCCCCCCTACACATTTCTATTACATACAAGATGTCCAGGTCCACTGGACTGGCTAATAGAAGTGTGGAAATTGATGTTCTGTGTACCACACGCAACCACCCACACACACACACACACACACACACACACACACACACACACACACACACACACACACACACACACACACACACACACACACACACACACACACACACACAGCAGGCCTAGACAGGAGGAGGACAGAGTGTAGGTACACAGAACATCAGAGGGTCAAATGTGCGAGAAAATGAGAGCAGAGAGTGTTGACGAACAATGTTGCAACCTTGTGTGGGAACCCCAGGTGCATAAACACAAAAGAAGAATCCCTGTGTGATGCAGAAACTGGCAGAGGCATTTTCCGTGCTACGTTCATATTGTTGTTACTCAGCCAGCGTTTGTGGGTCTTATGGACCCGTTGCATTTCGTGGCTTTTAATGCCTCACAATCAAACACTTTTATGTTAAAATACTGAACAGATGTTTATTGGGATAAGGTAAACATCTTTTCAGTATTTTAACATAATAGTGCCTCACAATCAAACACTTTTATGTTAAATACTGAACAGATGTTTATTGGGATAAGGTAAACATCTGTTCAGTATTTTAACATAATAGTGTTTGATTGTGAGGCATTAAAAGCCACAAAATGCAACAGGTCCATCAGACCCACAAACGCTGGCTGAGTAACAACAATATGAACATCACACAAGGGTTAAGGATGGGAAGTGATAAGATTTTTCCGGTTCCAATTCCACTTTCGATTCTGCTTAACAATTCAGTTCTTTAACGGTTGTCTTGTCTATTTTTATTTGGAAAAAAATTAGAAAAAAGGGTGGATTAGCATCGATTTTGTTGAGTTTAGAGGTAACATGAACATACAAAGCCTACAGTGAGGGAGCAGATCGGCGACAGTCTCTTTGTCAGCAGTGGCGAGAGAGCTGTGCTCGTTAAGCTGTAGTGGTCTTTGTGAGCCATGGGATGCAGGGTAGAGGCGCAGGAGAGCCCACTGATGCTTGTGATGATGAATCGGGCGGGTTCGCCTCGACTGTTGTTGTACTGCCAGCTGTTTCGTAGGCCAAGGACGCTTTGTCGGTGTTAGCGGGAAGTTTCTCCCCTTGTTCTCGCTGCACGGGAGGAGGCGGGAGGACGTGGCCATGAAAACGAGACCTCTCAGCACCACTCTGGAGCCCGTTGTGGTCGCCCCACGGAGCCAGGTAAGCACTAGTGATGAGCAATGCCACTGATTTTCTAACCCATCCGGCAAAATTCAGGCTGGTATCGGCGATACGGATCTGAAAATGTGTGTACATTTTCAAACGCTGAAAAAAAATCCCAGGGAAACACAAATGGAGTTATTCTGCACTGAATGTTATCTTATTCAAATGCAACTCTGTATGTCGTGTCTCCAAATAGCCGACAATAAAAGTACTAACACACTTGTTTTATAATATGGAGTGCCTTGACACGACGGGGCCTCGCATTTTACTGCGCAGATCGTTCTCCCAAGATGCAGCAGGAACTCCGGAGGCAAGGTGCAGGTGAGACATTGATTTATTGTCCATGAAACATGCAAAAATTCAAAAAGACAGAAAAGTGTGGCGATAGCTTGGGAGCTATGGCGAAGCTTAGCACTGGAACATGAATCAAAGATCGTAGAAATACTTAACGTAACGTGTTGCATGGTAGCAAATATCAGACGTCGTCACTGTTGCGTAGTGCAAACAAGAAATACAGCGTGAGCGTGGCGAAAAACGGGAATAAGTAGCTCTCTGATTAGTGCCCAGCAGCAGGTGAGCGTCCCGGACACTGATCAGAGGCAGGTGAAACTAGTCTGCACCCATGGTAACCAAAACACACAAACTCAAGAGTGCTGAAAACAGAACTGAGGGAGTCAAAACTAAACCAAACATGATCCGGGCAACGGATCAATGACATGCCTCATTTTAATTGCCGGTTGTTTTCTTGTTTACGTAATACGTACTTACCTAGGCGGAATAAAAAATAGTTCCCACCAATCATGTTTCATTTAGACAATACCTTAGTTATTAAGTTTCTTTACACTGTGTTGCTGCTGGTGATATGCATTATCTCAAATAACTAAAGTATCAAAAGTATTGATATTTTGATTTGAAAATCTATCCATCCATCCATCCATCCATCTTCTTCCGCTTATCCGAGGTCGGGTCGCGGGGGCATCAGCCTAAGCAGGGAAGCCCAGACTTTTCTCTCCCCAGCCACTTCGTCCAGCTCCTCCCGGGGGATCCCGAGGCGTTCCCAGGCCAGCCGGGAGACAGTCTTCCCAACGTGTCCTGGGTCTTCCCCGTGGCCTCCTACCGGTTAGACATGCCCTAAACACCTCCCTAGGGAGGCGTTCGGGTGGCATCCTGACCAGATGCCCGAACCACCTCATCTGGCTCCTCTCTATGTGGAGGAGCAACGGCTTTACTTTGAGCTCCCCCCGGATGGCAGAGCTTCACACCCTATCTCTAAGGGAGAGCCCCGCCACCCAGCGGTGGAAACTCATTTCGGCCGCTTGTACCCATGATCTTGCCCTTTCGGTCATAACCCAAAGCTCATGACCATAGGTGAAGATGGGAACGTAGATCGACCGGTAAATTGAGAGCTCTGCCTTCCGGCTCAGCTCCTTCTTCACCACAACGGATCGATACAACGTCCGCATTACTGAAGACGCCGCACCGATCCGCCTGTCGATCTCACGATCCACTCTTCCCTCACTCGTGAACAAGACTCCTAGGTACTTGAACTCCTCCACTTGGGGCAGGGTCTCCTCCCCAACGCGGAGATGGCATTCCACCCTTTTCCGGACTCGGACTTGGAGGTGCTGATTCTCATCCCAGTCGCTTCACACTCGGCTGCGAACCGATCCAGTGAGAGCTGAAGATCCTGGCCAGATAAAGCCATCAGGACCACATCATCAGCAAAAAGCAGAGACCTAATCCTGCAGCCACCAAACCGGATCCCCTCAACGCCTTGACTGCGCCTAGAAATTCTGTCCATAAAAGTTATGAACAGAATCGGTGACAAAGGGCAGCCTTGGCGGAGTCCAACCCTCACTGGAAACGTGTCCGACTTACTGCCGGCAATGCGGACCAAGCTCTGACACTGATCATACAGGGAGCGGACCGCCACAACCAGACAGTCCGATACCCCATACTCTTTGAGCACTCTCCACAGGACTTCCCGAGGGACACGGGCGAATGCCTTTTCCAAGTCCACAAAGCACATGTAGACTGGTTGGGCAAACTCCCATGCACCCTCAAGGACCCTGCCGAGAGTATAGAGCAGGTCCACAGTTCCAGGACCAGGACGAAAACCACACTGTTCCTCCTGAATCCGAGGTTCGACTATCAAGCGTAGCCTCCTCTCCAGTACACCCGAATATACCTTACCGGGAAGGCTGAGGAGTGTGATCCCCCGATAGTTGGAACACACCCTCCGGTTCCCCTTCTTAAAGAGAGGATCCACCACCCCGGTCTGCCAATCCAGAGGTACCGCCCCCGATGTCCACTCGATGCTGCAGAGTCTTGTCAACCAAGACAGCCCCACAGCATCCAGAGCCTTAAGGAACTCCGGGCGTCAGCGTTGAGAATCTATATTATAGCATAAAGATCTGGTATCGGCAGAATCGATATTTTAGTATCGATTCGCACATCACTAGTAAGCGCACGTCGCAGAACGACCAGACGGCAGAGGAAGAACGCCGGACCGCCTCAACAGGAGCAGTTTGAGGGTCATATACTTGTGTCGTTGGGGGCACGCACAACAACTCCAAGGCCCAACTTGTTTCTTGCTGGCTAAGGGAGGCGACAACCAGGAAGTCAGCTCGGCCTTCCTCTCTAAAGAGCATTCTAAATATTAAATAAAGGTAAATAAAAGTCAGCTTATTGCGGAGCCAATGGGAGCTCCACTATTTCGCCCATAAAATTCGAGAACCATTCAAAAAGCGCCAACAATCCTAATTTACATTTTGTGACTTGGATATCAACCAAGTATTAGTAATATTGTGATTATAAGTGCTAACGCAGACAAACTATTTATAGCGACGACGTAATCACTTCTGTTTGTCCCTATCTTTACATCATCGAGTGGTCTGCTGCTTCCTTGTTTATTCTAGATCAGTGGTTCTTAACCTGAGTTCGATCGAACCCTAGGGGTTCGGTGAGTCGGTCTCAGGGGTTCGGCAGAGACACACTCGACTCATCGGGTTAGTAAAAACTTCTTCCTATCGGCGTATCATGGATATCCCAAACAATGTTCCCTCTAATTTTCCATACGCGTGAGCAAACGCAAAAACTCCTTTTCAGTGGAGCCCATGTGAGCGACGTCAGACGTGCACATGCACTGTGGCAACACCAGCAGCACACCTGTCTCAAACCTCACTAAATAACAAGCTGAGATAGGCTCCAGCACCCCCCCGCGACCCCGAAAGGGACAAGCAATCAAAATTGATGGATGGATGTTTTATTATTATAATCAAATGACAGCAGTCATTTCCATGAGATTATTTTATAATACAAGTGTTTTGGCCCACTTACAACGTGTTTTTCAGGAGCTGTGTACTAGTATTGTATGTCTGGGTGGAAAACGAAGAAAAGGAACAGACTTTGTTGTGAAAATGACATGTGAGTGGCACTTGCCAAGGTGAAGCCACGCATATCTGAACTGGTCTCTGAAAGGCAACAGCAGAAGTCACACTGATTTGCAGGTGTGTCGTTTGTTGTGAGTTCATGCACTGTGTTGGTTTTGTTCTTTGAACGGAGTGATGTTCATACACGCCTCATTTTGTGCACCAGTAAAAAAAACATAACGTTGTCTTGAATCTGAAGGAAAAAAAAAACATTTAATTTTTCACTAAAGAAGGGTTCGGTGAACGCGCATATGAAACCGGTGGGGTTCGGTACCTCCTATAAGGTTATGAACCACTGTTCTAGATCATAAAACCTGACTCTCACCTGGAAAGTAGATGGCTGAGGATATAATCCGAACAAGTTGGGACACTTTGACCGCCATATGGGACCTGGAACTGGCGAGAACGACACGAAACGAGGTTGTTTTCCCCGCCCCCACCCCGTTTCTTAGCGAGGATTATGAGACATTCTTCATCTAAATGGGAATATATGAACACCCCAGCAGTCTGCATCCTAATGACAGCAGACATTGTACAGTAAGTGATGTTTTATTATGTTTGTTGGCTCTCATAAAGTCTGTAGTGAGTAATAATCAGTGAAACGTGATGCATTTTTGAAATGAATGCGCCGTGTATGCTTAAAATTATTAAAATCCGTACATATTAAATATTATTATAAATGTGCCTGTTACTACATTACATATATACTTACATCACTTACCGTATTTTTCGGAGTATAAGAAGAGGTGGGTAGTAACGCGCTACATTTACTCCGTTACATCTACTTCAGTAACTTTTGGGATAAATTGTACTTCTAAGAGTAGTTTTAATGCAACATACTTTTACTTTTACTTGAGTATATTTATAGAGAAGAAACGCTACTTTTACTCCGCTACTTTTATCTACATTCAGCTCGCTACTCGCTACTATTTTTTTATCGATCTGTTAATGCACGCTTTGTTTGTTTTGGTCTGTCAGACAGACCTTCAAAGTGCCTGCGTTTCACCAAATACAGTCACTGGTGACGTTTGACTCCGTTCTACCAATCAGATGCAGTCACTGGTGACGTTGGACCAATCAAACAGAGCCAGGCGGTCACATGACCTGACTTAAACAAGTTGAAAAAGTGATCGGGGTGTTACCATTTAGTGGTCAATTGTACGGAATATGTACTTCACTGTGCAATCTACTAATAAAAGTTTCAATCAATCAATCAATCAAAAGTGTGAAGGAAAAAAGACACTTTTTAATTTCAACCGTACCTCCCATCAAAAGCCTAAAGACTGACCGCACAGTTCCTGTCTTCACAATAAAAGTGCCGCTCCATCGCGCCTGCGCTTACAAAATAAGAGTCTCCAAAGCCAGCGCAAACAAGCTAGCAAGCTACGGAGTTTGCCGCCAATGTATTTCTTGTAAAGTGTATAAAAACGAATATGGAAGCTGGACAAATAAGATCCCAAAAACCAACCACTTTCATGTGGTATTAGACAGAAAGGAGGAACTTTTTTTCTCCTCCATTTGAAAACGTGGACGTTATCAGCACTGCTGTCTGATTCCTATCAATGCAAGTCATCAGAATCAGGTAATACACCAAATTATATTCTTGTCTTCATGAAAGAAAGGAATCTATACGTTAAACATGCATGTATATTCTTTAAAACACCTTTAACATGTAAACTAAAACGGCAAAATAAATAAATATAAATTATATACTGTATATATATCAATGTATATATATATATATATATATATATATATATATATATATATATATATATATATATATATATATATATATATAATATATAATATGTGTGTGCATGTTACTCATCAGTTACTCAGTACTTGAGTAGTTTTTTCACAACATACTTTTTACTTTTACTCAAGTAAATATTTGGGTGACTACTCCTTACTTTTACTTGAGTAATAAATCTCTAAAGTAACAGAACTCTTACTTGAGTACAATTTCTGGCTACTCTACCCACCTCTGAGTATAAGTCGCTCTGGAGTATAAGTCGCACCGGCCGAAAATGCATAATAAAGAAGGAAAAAACATGTATAAGTCGCACTGGAGTATAAGTCGCATTTTTGGGGAAATTTATTTGATAAAACCCAACACCAAGAATAGACATTTGAAAGGCAATTTAAAATAAATAAAGAATAGTGAACAACAGGCTGAATAAGTGTACGTTATATGAGGCATAAATAACCAACTGAGAACGTGCCTGGTATGTTAACGTAACATATTATGGTAAGAGTCATTCAAATAACTATAACATATAGAACATGCTATACGTTTACCAAACAATCTGTCACTCCTAATCGCTAAATCCCATGAAATCTTATACGTCTACTCCAGTGGCGTGCGGTGAGGTTAATGTCTGGTGAGGCACTGCATCATCACAGTCAGATTTACAAACATATGAACCCTAAAGAGTATCTTATTCACCATTTGATTGGCAGCAGTTAACAGGTTATGTTTAAAAGCTCATACCAGCATTCTTCCCTGCTTGGCACTCAGCATCAAGGGTTGGAATTGGGGGTTAAATCACCAAAAATTATTCCCAGGCACGGCGCCGTTGCTGCCCACTGCTCCCCTCACCTCCCAGGGGGTGAACAAGGGGATGGGTCAAATGCAGAGGACAAATTTCACCACACCTAGTGTGTGTGTGACAATCATTGGTATACTTAACTTTAACTTTACACTTACAAACTGTAGCACACAAAAAAGCACATTTAATAAAAAAAACGTTATTATGGTCTTACCTTTACTTATAAGTGCGGGAACAGTGGTGTTCGTGTTGGAAGAGTTGTGAATGAATGAAATATGAAATCCGCGCTTCAGTCTGCAGGTGTACCTAATGTTGTGTCCCTGTTCACGGCTCCTCCGGCGCGCCGCGCGAGCATTGTTGTTTTTGCACTTTTTGGCTTCTTGTTAAGTGACTTTTTTTGGGTGGATTCGGTCTTGCACGTGGAGGGTTTGGGTGTGGGCTTTGGTTGGTGCGGCGCTCCCGTCGGGCGGTGCATTCTGCGGCGGAGGTGCTTGGCACCAGGAGGCGGGGTTATGAGACGAGCCTCCAGTTCTATGATCGCTCAGCACAATAAATACATTACACACATACAGTTGTTGACAAAATACGCTGTACATTATATACCTCAGCTAACTAAACTATGGAAATGTATAATATAATTCATATAGCAATACGGTCTCACTGCACAACAGGCCAGCAGTTAGCCGAATCATTGTGCACAATCCATGTTGAGGCACAAATCAGTGACGTGCCTCAACTGGCTGCTGATCACCGCACCGTCTCTTCTCAGTATTTGAACGGCAAATGTGAAAATAAAAATAAAAATAATCTAAAACTGGTGAAGTTTTTTTTCTTTTTACTTTTTTTTTTCTTTCCATGATGGCAGGTGAGGCCGTGCCTCCCCTGCCTCTAGTGACGGCACGCCGCTGGTCTAGTCTCTTACGTGAATGAGCTAAATAATATTATTTGATATTTTACGGTAATGTGTTAATAATTTCACACATAAGTCGCTCCTGAGTATAAGTCGCAAAAAAACTGTGACTTATAGTCCGAAAAATACGGCATATAAAAACCTAATGGAGGTGTTTGGATATTTTTCAGGGCTTTATAGGCAGAATTGAACAGCTACCATAGGCTCTTTTGATCGAATGTATTTAATAATTAGAATGCATTAAAAAAAAATACGTCCGTCTTGTCTTTCATAATGATTGTGAACGATAGGCAAATCTCCCAAAAAAGTGCAGCTCTCCTTTTAAAGGACTAGGCATAGTAAAATGTGTATAAAAAGATGAACAATCCATGGTGGCAAAAACATGGTTAATTGGAGGGCAGCTTCAGGTGTGTCGTGTTGTTCTGTCCCAATTCGTGAGTAAAGATTTATTAGGAGGAAACACAATAAAAAAACAGTCGATAGAACAAAATAAAAACACAAATCCAAAGCAAGACGACCATCACTTCCGAACAGATTGAAAAAACACAACCTTGAATTTCTCTGATTAAACACACAATCCCAGCCTCGACCGACACTCTGCATGCACAGAAAAAAAAATCCTCCCGGCTTTCACTCGACTGTGGAGTGAAGTGGAGCGTGTTGCCGTTGGCTGCATCAGTCATGGTGATGTGGAACGACACCAGCTGGGGCTCGCAGTTAGCAGTCGCTGAATTGCATTGTTTGGCCTGAAGACCACGTTCCTGTGTCTCACAGTGTTTACTTGACCACAGATTAGGACACAAACACAGACAAAACATCGGAGGTAATCACCTGAAACTACGATGTACAGTCAGGAAATCCCCGGTATTTGACGGGGTTGCATTCCAAAATACGCCATGTAGTTTCTGCCGTGAATCCCCGGGTCACATTTTAGGCACCTCTGCTTTTGTGGGTCTTGGTTGGGGCTTATTGTACAAGGCGGGGTGTCTATTTGTGCTCGTTAAAGGCCTACTGAAATGCATTTTTTTTATTTAAACGGGAATAGCAGATCCATTCTATGTGTCATACTTGATCATTTCGCGATATTGCCATATTTTTGCTGAAAGGATTTAGTAGAGAAAATCGACGATAAAGTTTGCAACTTTTGCTCGCTGATTAAAAAAAACCTTGCCCATACCGGAAGTAGCGTGACGTCACAAGCGGTAGTGCTGCTCACAATTCCCCGTTGTTTACATGGAGCGAGAGATATTCGGAGCGAGAAAGCGACGATTACCCCATTAATTTGAGCGAGGATGAATGATTTGTGGATGAGGAACGTTAGAGTGACGGACTAGAATGCAGTTCAAGAGATATCTTTTTTCGCTCTGACCGTAACTTAGGTACAAGGGCTCATTGGAATCCACACTCTCTCCTTTTTCTATTGTGGATCACGGATTTGTATTTTAAACCACCTCGGATACTATATCCTCTTGAAAATGAGAGTCGAGAAGGCGAAATGGACATTCACAGTGACTTTTATCTCCACGACAATACATCGATAAAGCTCTTTAGCCTGAGCTATCGCGATAGCATCTGTCTCAAATGCAGATAGAAACAAAAGAAATAAGCCCCTGACTGGAAGGATAGACAGAAGATCAACAATACTACTATCAGGAGACACCGAACCAAACACTGGACATGTAAATACACGGTTAATGCTGTGCCGCTTGTCAAAGCCTGGCAATGCTGTTGCTAACGACACTATCTTAGCAACAGGAACTCGTCAGAGCTATGATAAAAACATTAGCGCTCCACCTACGCCAGCCAGCCCTCATCTGCTCATCAACACCCGTGCTCACCTGCGTTCCAGCGATCGACGATGCGGTCGGCGGCCCGGAGACGTAGGAAGTCAAGGTGAGGTCGCCGGCGCTAGTGTCTGCTATCCAACAAAGTCCTCCTTGTTGTGTTGCTACAGCCAGCCGCTAATACACCGATCCCACCTACAACGTTCTTCTTTGCAGCCTCCATTGTTCATTAAACAAATTGCAAAAGATTCACCAACACAGATGTCCAGAATACTGTGGAATTTTGTCGAAGAAAACAGAGTGTCCAATAGGGTCCAAACACTTCCGTGGACCTCGCGACGTCACCCGCATACGTCATTCTCCAAAGGCGTTCCCCGGGAAATTTAAAATTGCACTTTATAAGTTAACCCGGCCGTATTGGCATGTGTTGCAATGTTAAGATTTCATCATTGATATATAAACTATCAGACTGCGTGGTCGGTCGTAGTGGGTTTCAGTAGGCCTTTAAAGTCCCGCTGTGGGCGAGCGATGGTGTTTGAGGGGACAGGGGATGTGTTGCTGGTTGATGCGTTGTCAAATCTAAACTCCAAACATCTCAGATCAAGCTAGTCAGGTTACTTCTAGACCTCCACCCCAGATCCCACCTCACTCCTACCCACTTCTCTAAAGTGGGCTGGCTCAAGGTGGAGGACAGAGTTAAACAACTTGCACTGAGCCTAGTCTATAAAATCCGTTACACCTCCCTGATACCGAAGTACATGTCAAACTACTTCCTTAACGTAAATGACCGCCATAACCACAACACCAGGGGGAGCTCCACTAACCACGTTAAACCCAGATTCCGAACTAACAAAGGTCTTAACTCATTCTCTTTCTATGCCACATCAATGTGGAATGCGCTCCCAACAGGTATAAAAGAAAGGGCATCTCTATCCTCCTTCAAAACCGCAATAAAAGTTCACCTCCAGGCAGCTACAACCCTAAACTAACACCCTCCCCGGATTGCTAATAATCAAATGTAAACAAACAAATGCAGATACTTTTTCTTTTTCTTATGCCTTCTGATCTCTCTCTCTCTCTCTCTCTCTATGTCCACTACTTGATGTCCATATCCCCCCCCCCCTCCACACCCCTGATTGTAAATAATGTAAATAATTCAATGTGATTATCTTATGTGATGACTGTATTATGATGATAGTATATATGATAGTATATATCTGTATCAAGAATCAATTTAAGTGGACCCCGACTTAAACAAGTTGAAAAACGTATTCGGGTGTTACCATTTAGTGGTCAATTGTACGGAATATGTACTTCACTGTGCAACCTACTAATAAAAGTCTCAATCAATCAATCAAAAAACAGTCAGCCATAACGCACTGCTCCATCTCCATGATTTCTTTGGATGTGTACACCATGCACTTTCAAACGGGTGCCTGCTATTAGGTCTGTGGTCACTCGGCGGGAGGGGAGGGCACTGATATGATCATGCATTTATTTTCACTAATATTTTCAGAACCTATTGATAAAACACCCAGAGATCGGCTGGTGGTCAGGTTGGCGACCCTTGTTCTTAACAGGTGCAAACTAATCTTCTTTGAGGGCCACATCACAGTTACGGCTGTAACATTAGTCGTTTTCCGACTGCAGGGACTTTTTGGAGTTCCTTTAACCTTTTTAGTCCCTGGGCTGTTTTTCGTCATTTTTATTTATAAGTGGTTGATTTATATAGGCTAGTAAGGTAACGTTTTGTACCTGACAAGTTTCGGCTATCGTGCTTCTGCAGCCTTCATCAGAGGTGTCACGTGATGTTAGCGTGACGTCATCTGTGATGTGTTATATGGATTGTTCCATCCCACCTGAAGTGGTCGTCTGGATATGTACCAAACGGCCGGGGGCGGCCCTGCAGGACTGTGTCCCAGGTGTGGGATAGTTGGTAGGCTCCTTCGTCCCTGTTGACAGTCTTTGGGGCCCGCTTCCTGATTTCAACCGCCTCTTTGATCCACCGATGGAATTTGTTGCTTCCCATTCTAATGACCTTGGCTGCCTCCCAGTTCAGTAAATGGTTTTCCCTCTTACAGTGGTCTGAAATGGCTGATTTTAGATTTTCCTGCGTTGCTTTCATTCTCGTTGCACGGGTGAGCGTTTCAGATGTTTCCTTTTCACATTCTTTCTGGTGTTCCTTTTTTAGTGTGCTGAACTGTCGACCTGTCTCTCCTATGTTTGTTTTATTGCATGTTAGGCAATGGATCTCACATATTACATCACACTTTTTCTCAGGGGGGATCTGATCCTTAGGGTGTACTAGGATTTGGTGAAGCTTGATGTGCGGCTTCACTGGTGTGCTGATGCAGTGTTACCTCCTTACTAGCCTATATAAATCAACCACTTATAAATACACATTAGTAGGCTACAAACCCTGTTTCCATATGAGTTGGGAAATTGTGTTGGATGTAAATATAAACGGAATACAATGATTTGCAAATCATTTTCAACCCATATTCAGTTGAATATGCTACAAAGACAACATATTTGATGTTCAAACTGATAAACTTTTTTTTTTTTTTGCAAATAATCATTAACTTTAGAATTTGATGCCAGCAACACGTGACAAAGAAGTTGGGAAAGGTGGCAATAAATACTGATAAAGTTGAGGAATGCTCATCAAACACTTATTTGGAACATCCCACAGGTGAACAGGCAAATTGGGAACAGGTGGGTGCCATGATTGGGTATAAA
The DNA here is from genome assembly GCF_033978785.1 of Entelurus aequoreus. NCBI lineage: Eukaryota > Metazoa > Chordata > Actinopteri > Syngnathiformes > Syngnathidae > Entelurus > Entelurus aequoreus. The sequence continues at coordinate 42,236,189 of NC_084745.1, forward strand.
AGCAGATTCCATGAAATGCTCAGTCATTCACAAACAAGGATGGGGCGAGGGTCACCACTTTGTCAACTAATGCGTGAGCAAATCGTTGAACAGTTTAAGAAAAACTTTTCTCAACCAGCTATTGCAAGGAATTTAGAGATTTCACCATCTACGGTCCGTAATATCATCAAAGTGTTCAGAGAATCTGGAGAAATCACTGCACGTAAGCAGCTAAGCCCGTGACCTTCGATCCCTCAGGCTGTACTGCATCAACAAGTGACATCCGTGTGTAAAGGATATCACCACATGGGCTCAGGAACACTTCAGAAACCCACTGTCAGTAGCTACAGTTGGTCGCTACATCTGTAAGTGCAAGTTAAAACTCTCCTATGCAAGGCGAAAACTGTTTATCAACAACACCCAGAAACGCCGTCGGCTTCGCTGGGCCTGAGCTCATCTAAGATGGACTGACACAAAGTGGAAAAGTGTTCTGTGGTCCGACGAGTCTACATTTTCAATTTTTTTCCGGACCAAAGAGGAAAAGAACCATCCGGATTGTAATAGGCGCAAAGTTGAAAAGCCAGCATCTGTGATGGTATAGGGGTGTATTAGTGCCCAAGACATGGGTAACTTACACATCTGTGAAGGCGCCATTAATGCTGAAAGGTACATACAGGTTTTGGAGCAACATTTGTTGCCATCCAAGCAACGTTACCATGGACGCCCCTGCTTATTTCAGCAAGACAATGCCAAGTCACGTGTTACATCAATGTGGCTTCATAGTAAAAGAGTGCGGATACTAGACTGATACTAGTCCAGACCTGTCTCCCATTGAAAATGTGTGGCGCATTATGAAGCCTAAAATACCACAACAGAGACCCCCGGACTGTTGAACAACTTACGCTGTACATCAAGCAAGAATGGGAATGAATTCCACCTGAGAAGCTTAAAAAATGTGTCTCCTTAGTTCCCAAACGTTTACTGAGTGTTGTTAAAAGGAAAGGCCATGTAACACAGTGGTGAACATGCCCTTTCCCAACTACTTTGGCACGTGTTGCAGCCATGAAATTCTATAAAATATCTTGTCTTTGTAGTGCATTCAATTGAATATGGGTTGAAAAGGATTTCAAAATTATTGTATTGCGTTTATATTTACATCTAACACAATTTCCCAACTCATATGGAAACGGGGTTTGTAAATAAATGATAATAATGAATGGGTTATACTTGTATAGCGCTTTTCTACCTTCAAGGTACTCAAAGCGCTTTGACACTATTTCCACATTCACCCATTCACACACACATTCACACACTGATGGCGGGAGCTGCCATGCAAGGCGCTAACCCGCAGCCATCAGGAGCAAGGGTGAAGTGTCTTGCTCAAGGACACAACGGACGTGACTAGGATGGTAGAAGGTGGGTATTGAACCCCAGTAACCAGCAGTGAATGAACCTCTTCAACATGTTTTTCGTCATGTTCCGACATATGGGAACTAGGGACTACAGCCCTCAGATCCTAGAACCATTTTAGCTCCTACTCTGAGGCAGGGTCTAAACCAGGGTTGTCAAACAAATTTTAGCTCAGGGACCGCATGGAGGAAAATCTATTTCCGAGCAGGTCGGACTGGTAAAATCATAGCATAATAACTTAAAAACAGAGACAAGTTGAGACTCATTTTTCTGGAGAAGCAGCTAGCGCACCGACTCGCTCGCTGACAATTGGCACGCTGATCGCGAGCTGGCCAACAATATTGTGTACACTCAAAGTTCGATACAACACGGGCGTTGGGGTCCCTAAAATACAGATCGTGTTATTCCTGAGATCGTGTTTAATAAAAATCCTTAGTTTTACCTTTTTCTATTTAAAAGGATACAATAAAATAATCCTCAAACCAGACGTGACGTGGATGGTGGATTGTGTTCCCATGTCACAGAATGGACATCTATGGGTCGATATTATGTTGTTTTTATTAAGTAGTATTTTCATTTAGTAACTTCCAATTTCTTCCGACAAAGAAATTCGGTTTCGGTTGTATCGGGGGTCGGCAACCGACTCTCTGGAGCTTTTTCAAAAATGTATAAAAATGCAAAAAGATGAGAGAAAAATATATTTGTTGTTTTAATATTGTTTATGTAGGAGGACAAACATGACACAAACCTCCCTAATTGATAGACATCACACTGTTTATATTTAACTATGCTTCAGTAATTAGTAGAGGTGTGGGAAAAAAACGATTCAAATTCGAATCGCGATTCTCACGTTGTGCGATTCAGAATCGATTCTCATTTAAAAACTTTTATTTTTTTATTTTTATTATTATTTTTTTTTTTCCCGTTTTTTTTTAAATTAATCAATCCAACAAAACAATACACAGCAATACCATAACAATGCAATCCAATTCCAAAACCAAACCCGACCCAGCAACACTCAGAACTGCAATAAACAGAGCAATTGAGAGGAGACACAAACACGACACAGAACAAACCAAAAGTAGTGAAACAAAAATGAATATCATCAACAACAGTATCAATATTAGTTACAATTTCAACATAGCAGTGATTAAAAATCCCTCATTGACATTATCATTAGACATTTATAATAAAAAAAAAAAAAGAACAATAATGTCACCGTGGCTTACACTTGCATCGCATCTCATAAGCTTGACAACACACTGTGTCCAATATTTTCACAAAGATAAAATAAGTAATATTTTTGGTTCATTTAATAGCTAAAACGAATTTACATTATTGCAATCAGTTGATAAAACATTGTCCTTTACAATTATAAAAGCTTTTTTTTACAAAAATCTACTACTCTGCTTGCATGTCAGCAGACTGGGGTAGATTCTGCTAAAATTCTATGTATTGAATGAATAGAGAATCGTTTTGAATTGGGAAAATATCGTTTTTGAATCGAGAATCGCGTTGAATAGAAAAAAATCGATTTAGAATCGAATCGTGACCCAAGAATCGATATTGAATCGAATCGTGGGACACCCAAAGATTCGCAGCCCTAGTGATTAAAGACTATTTGGTGAGCGCCGTTTTCTCCTACTAATTTTAGCGGTCCTTGAACTCACTGTAGTTTGTTTACATTTTCAACTTTCTCCGACTTTCTAAGACGTTTTTATTTTATGCAACTCCTTTTTTGTCTCATTTTGTCCACCACACTTTTAATGTTGTGCGTGAAGGCACAAAGGTGAGCTTTGTTGATGTTATAGACTTGTTGGAGTGCTAATCAGGCTTATTTTGTCAATCCATGACTGCAAGCTAATCAATGCTAACATGCTATTTAGGCTAGCTGTATGTACATATTGCATCATTATGCCCCATTTGTAAATATATTTGAGCTCATTTAATATCCTTTACTTTTATCCTCTTTGTATATAATTGTGCATGTCTCATGACACATTTCAGATAGTTGTTGTGCCATGTTGTTCTACACCGGTATGTTTTAGCACTTTCATGGCAAGTTTACTGACAGATATAAATAAGAACTTTAAACTACTTTATATTAGAAACGGCAACATTGGAGGATGAATGTCCCATAACAAGAAGATAGAGCAAAAGAAGAAGCTTATCGACTACGGCGTCGGAACGGACTACAAAGGCTGACATGCGCAATTTTTCATGATTTATGCAGATCCCAAATACAGATCAGCAGGTACCAGAAGGTAAGAAAAGTTGCTTTTGCATAATATTGCGAAACAAAACCACCTCTTAATTTGATTCATATTTGCGTGTCTCATGACACATTATCTGCATGTAATATTAGCTGCATTTCTGATAGTTGTTTGTGTGCCATGTTGTTCCAGACCACAGCAAACATTACCCAGCTTGCAAAGATTGTAATAAAGCCGTTAGAAGAAGACAGCCTGCCGTTTCCTTTAACGTGGACAAACACATCTATACCTTTGACATTTCTAAGCCTGTCATTTCCAGGAGTTATCTCACCCTCTGAGAAGCCTCCATTTTACTTATGATTTTGAGTGTTGTAAAAATGTGTTACATTTCAACATTTCTGTCAACAAAGATTTGCATAGTTTTTTGATAGTAGGCTATTATAGCTAATATAGACACTTATGTCATATGTTATACATTATAACACTTATACAAGGCTTTTAATTTTTTGTGGCTCCAGACAGATTTTATTTTTGTATTTTGGGTCCGATATGGCTCTTTCAACATTTTGGGTTGCCGACCCCTGGGTTATATGCTTCTCGTCGCCAAAGCTAAGTGCTATCTTTCTATTTTGTGTGCTTCTAAAAGTTTCATAGGCTTCTTCAGCCCTCCTCCAACAAATTTACAGAGCACTCAGCGCTCTTTGTTTCGCCGCTTCACTTTCAGTTAGCGAGCTGCCAAGCTAACGGGGCTAAGCTAGCCCCACCCCGAAGCCCCTCGCTCCAAAGACAGCAAAGAACTCAACTCGGTGAAGAAAAAAATGTGATTATGGCTTTGTGTTCTTTTTGCACCCTTCTCAAAAAAAGGTTGTCCCTGCTAGAGGGACATGTCCGCCAGATACAGCTGAGTATTTTTGTATCTCTAGATGCCGTAGACCAGGGGTAACCAACGCGGTGCCCGCGGGCACCAGGTAGCCCGTAAGGACCAGATGAGTAGCCCGCTGGCCTGTTCTAAAAATAGCTCAAATAGCAGCACTTACCAGTGAGCTGCCTCTATTTTTTAAATTGTATTTATTTACTAGCAAGCTGGTCTCGCTTTGCCCGAAATTTTTAATTCTAAGAGAGACAAAACTCAAATAGAATTTGAAAATCCAAGAAAATATTTTAAAGACTTGGTCTTCACTTGTTTAAATACATTCATTAATTATTTTACTTTGCTTCTTATAACTTTCAGAAAGACAAATTTAGAGAAAAAATACAACCTTAAAAATGATTTTAGGATTTTTAAACACATATACCTTTTTACCTTTTAAATTCCTTCCTCTTATTTCCTGACAATTTAAATCAATGTTCAAGTAAATGTATTTTTTTTATTGTAAAGAATAATAAATACATTGTAATTTAATTCTTCATTTTAGCTTCTGTTTTTTCGACGAAGAATATTTGTGAAATATTTCTTCAAACTTATTATGATTAAAATTCAAAAAAATTATTCTGGCAAATCTAGAAAATCTGTAGAATCAAATTTAAATCTTATTTCAAAGTCTTTTGAATTCATTTTAAAATTTTTGTTCTGGAAAATCTAGAAGAAATAATGATTCGTCTTTGTTAGAAATATAGCTTGGTCCAATTTGTTATATATTCTAACAAAGTGTAGATTGGATTTTAACCTATTTAAAACATGTCATCAAAATTCTAAAATCAATCTTAATCAGGAAAAATTACTAATGATGTTCCATAAATTATTTTTTTAAAGTTTTTGTCTTCTTTTTTTCGGTTGAATTTAGAATTTTAAAGATTCGAAATTGAAGATAAAATATGTTTCAAAATTTTATTGTCGTTTTTTTCGTGTTTTCTCCTCTTTTAAACCGTTCAATTAAGTGTAAATATCATTAATTATTAATAATAACGTAGAGTTAAAGGTAAATTGAGCAAATTGGCTATTTCTGGCAATTTATTTAAGTGTGTATCAAAATGGTAGCCCTTCGCATTAATCAGTACCCAAGAAGTAGCTCTTGGTTTCAAAAAGGTTGGTGACCCCTGCCGTAGACACACTTGCTAGCGGGATCTGTTACCAGGATCATGTTTTATTTAGTTAAAGACTACCTTAGTTCTGTTTCAGCAACCCTGGTGTTGTTTGTTCTTGGTTTCCATGGGTGCTGATTAGTTTCACCTGCCTCTGATTAGTGTCCGGGACGCTCACCTGCTTCCAGGCACTAATCAGCGAGTTACTTATTCCTGCTTTTCGCCACACTCAGTCTGGCTGTCTTGTTTGCTTCACGCAACAGTTACGTTTGATGGTTTCTTGCTTCTCTGCTTGTGTTTTCTATGCTAAGCTTTTCCGTTAGCTCTGCCATAGCTTCCCGTAGAATCAGCACGCTTTTTCTGTTTATTTATGGACAATAAAGCATTGTCTTACCTGCACACTGCCTACGGAGTTCCGTCTGCATCCTGGGGAAACGATCCTCGCATTACCATGAGACCCAATCATGACAGCGTGAGCCGTTTTGAGCTAACTAGCCCAGTTTGTAGCAGCCCTAAACGGCCTACAAGCTACGGTGAGCTGGCTAGGATGCATAACAGATTTAGCATGTTAGCTACAACCCTGTCTACCGGCCACCCCACCACGATGTAAACAGGTGAAAATTCAAGGTCTGTGACACTATCGCGATATATAGAACATCATGTTATATTGGGCCACGTTATATCTAACTTTAAGTGTATTTAAATAAAATATTTCAGAGTGTGTATAACATTCAACAATACCGTGTCAAAAATAGTGATACAATTTTAAAGTGGTTGGGATAGTCATGTGACTATACCAGAGATGGCTTCCCCAAAATGGTAGTGTTTGAATTTACACGCCAATTAAGATCAGAACCGATTCTGAATTGGCGTGTAAATTTAAACACTACCATCTATTGGCCAAGTATGCTTAACACAAGGAACTTACCGGACTTAGTGGACTGTGTTCTCGCCATTCAACGTAAGAACCCACTCCAAGAGACCCCACTGTTGGAAGTAAATTGGTCATTGGTCTACAGATCAACTTTCTGTTTGATCAACTATGACCATTTGATTGTTTGTCAAAACAAGTTCCGTACGGTTGTTGTAAAGAAAGGGATTTTAACAAACCCCTACCGATTTGGTAAACACGTTTAGATTTACCCACTCTTTCAATTCATTGCATCATACAATTGCCTTGGATTTCTTTTCATTTCATTGCATCACATAAATCCATTGCATATCTTTTCAAACTCTTCACTTCATCCGTGGTCATCAGATTAAGACAAGGTACAGATGTCAGGCTTGAGAATATCTCAGCACTTCTTTAAAAATGGGATGCTCTCATGTCAGGGTTTGATGGTACAGTCAAATATTGCAGCTTCACAACATCGCAGGTTTAAAAAATATTGGGGCCTAAATTAAGAGCCAAATTAAGGCTCATGTATGTCTTATATTTACAAAACCCAAAACCAGTGAAGTTGGCACGTAGTGTAAATTGTAAATAAGAACAGAATACATCCATCCATCCATCCATTTTCTACCGCGGTGCTGGTGCCTATCTCAGCTGCACATGGGCGGAAGGCGGGGTACATCCTGGACAAGTCGCCACCTCATCGCAGGGCCAACACAGATAGACAGACAACATTCACACACTAGGGCCAATTTAGTGTTGCCAATCAACCTATCCCCAGGTGCATGTCTTTGGAGGTGGGAGGAAGCCGGAGTACCCGGAGGGAACCCACGCAGTCACAATGAGTTGCAAATCATTTTTAACTTATATTCAATTGAATAGACTGCAAAGAAAAGATACTTAACGTTCGAACTGAAAAACTTTATGTTTTGCAAATATTAGCTAATTTGGAATGTGATGCCTGCAACATGTTTAAAAAAAGCTGACAAAAGTGGCAAAAAAGACTGAGAAAGTTTAAGAATGCTCATCAAACACTTATTTGGAACATCCCACAGGTGAACAGGCTAATTGGGAACAGGTGGGTGCCATGGTTGGGTATAAAAGCAGCTTCCGTGAAATGCTCAGTCATTCACAAACAAATATGGGGCGAGGGTCACCACTTTGTGAACAAATGCGTGAGCAAATTGTTTAAGAACATTTGTCAACCAGCTATTGCAAGGAATTTAGGGATTTCACCATCTACGGTCCGTAATATCATCAAAAGGTTCAGAGAATCTGGAGAAATGACTGCACGTAAGCAGCAAGGCTGAAAACCAACAATGGATGCCCGTGACCTTCGATGCTTCAGGCGGTACTGCATCAAAAAGCGACATCAGTGTATAAAGGATATCACCACATGGGCTCAGGAACACTTCAGAAACTTCAGTAACTACAGTTCGTCGCTACATCCGTAAGTACAAGTTAAAACTCTACTATGCAAAGCGAAAGTCATTTATCAACAACACCCAGAAACGCAGCCGGCTTCGCTGGGCCCGAGCTCATCTAAGATGGTAAAGTGTAAAAGTGTTCTGTTGTCTGACGAGTCCACATTTCAGATTGTTTTTGGAAACTGTGGACATTGTGTCCTCCAGAACAAAGAGGAAAAGAACCATCCGGATTGTTATAGGCGCAAAGTTGAAAAGCCAGCATCTGTGATGGTATGGGGGTTAGATTAGTAAAGGGTTAGATTAGTAAAGTGCAATTTTAAATTTCCTGCGAAATATTCTGCTGAAAACGTCTCGGTATGATGACGTTTGCGCGTGACGTCACGGATTGTGCGGACATATTGGAACACCAATGTGGCCAGCTATTAAGTCGTCTGTTTTCATCGCAAAATTCCACAGTATTCTGGACATCTGTGTTGGTGAATCTTTTGCAATTTGTTTAATGAACAATGATGACTGCAAAGAAGAAAGCTGTAGGTGGGATCGGTGTATTAGCGGCTGGCTGCAGCAACACAACCAGGAGGACTTTGAGTTGGATAGCAGCCGCGCTACCGTGAGTACGCAGCTTTGGCTTCCAAACATTTGATCGCTTGCCCGTCCGTGCGTGCCGCTATGTGCCTGTCACGTACGTAACTTTGGGGAAATATATGTGCTGTATGAATTTTACGGAGGTGAACAGTACTTTGGGCTGTGGGTTTGAGTGTGTTGTGCGGGTGTTTGATTTGTATTGGTGGGTTATATGGACGGGAGGGGGGAGGGGTTTGTTATGCGGGATTAATTTGTGGCATATTAAATATAAGCCTGGTTGTGTTGTGGCTAATAGAGTATATATATGTATTGTGTTTATTTACTGTTTTAGTCATTAATATCAGGTCCCACCCGCCTCTCACAGCATCTTCCCTATCTGAATCGCTTCCACTGCCCTCTAGTCCTTCACTCTCACTTTCCTCATCCACAAATCTTTCATCCTCGTTCAAATTAATGGGGTAATAGTCGCTTTCTCGGTCCGAATCGCTCACACTGCTGGCGTCCATGATTGAAAACAGTGTGCAGATGTGAGGAGCTCTACAACCCGTGACGTCACGCTACTTCCGGTACAGGCAAGGCTTTTTTATCAGCGACCAAAAGTAATAATTTTTAAATGAAACATTTAAAATGTTTGGGTCTTAAGGTTTACTGTCTAAAATCAAATACTTTGTCAGTACACTTCAAATGGAATACTGTGTACAATGTGTCCTTTGTCATGTGTCACAAAAGATGCAAAATTTACCCCAAAATTAGCCCCGCCCTTTACTATTTGGGTACATATCGGAACTTTTAAGGCAACCGGGACCGTTAGGGTTTTGTCCTTTTTGGTAGAACCACGGGACCTTCAGAATATAGTCCTCATTGGTGGTGCCTTGAGACTTATAAGGGTACTGTGGTAAATTATACGGCATACAATTTTCTTATATGATCGTGAGCTAGCTTGTAGTTGTATTTGGTCACAGAATCCCTTAGAGGATTATTCCACTAAGGTCAAAAGTGCACATGTCCATCACAAGCTCTAGTGCACATGTCACAAACTCTCCGGAGATTGGTGGCTTTTGCCCCCAGGAAATTGTAATCCTACAAGAATGCAGGTTTGGAGTTCAGGAGTGATAATAAAAACATGAGCAACATCTGGTAGGAAGCACCCACAGGTAGGAGTAGAGGATAGGGGTCGGAGGTCACCCGACTCAAATTGATTAGAGGAATAATGTCAGGGAAAGATTGACTGGCCAGACTGACCGACCTCAAGGCTAGAACTACAAAGAGTAAGGGTCTTTGTGTAAAAGGTATTTAAGGACAGTTGTCCAAGAAGACAGCAGAAGAGTAATCCGGCCCACTCTTTCTCCTGGAGCTGTAGCTCCAGTCTGAGGCTCGCTGAAACAAATACAAATTTTTGTTCAACGATTCCTCGTTGGCGTCTCATTGGCTCATCACTCATCACACGACCAACAAATATACAACAGTACGGCGGCCTTTTTGGCAGAACCCTGGTACAGTCATGCGTCAAGTCCTCTTTGGGCGACTGAGTGTTTGGCCCCAATCCCTTTGGGATCCACTCTGGTGAAATAGTGCCCTTTAAAGTCAGAGCCTAACCCATCCGAGAAAGTTGTCTTAACACCTAATTTAAATGGCATAACCTATGCTAGTTATCAGAGTTCAAACCTGGGACTTTCTGCGTTAGGCTGCATTCTTAACGTCGCTATTTGGATGTATCTACCCCACAATTTATTACAATCTCACTCACTTTGCTTCCTCAAAAAACAGTTCAGTCTTGCGGGAATCTTTTTTGTTTTGCCCGAGTATCCATTCTTTTTGTGGTCTTATTGCAGATGGATCAAATGAAGTGGTCTCCAGTATTTGTCGTGCCACATAACAGCTGGTTTCATGCTCAACAACTAGGCTCTTCAAACCCTGTGGGAACCACCTTGCAAAGCTAAATTCAGTTTGAAGCGTCAACCATAAACACAGAGCTGATGACATACGCTTCACACAGTATAAAGTGTTGAAACAATTAAATCCAACAGGAAAAAAAGTGTTTTTTCAGAGAACGTGTGGTGACTCAAATGTCCTACAGTATATTATATTATTAATATATAATTACAGCTGCTGGTGAACCGTTTCTAAAGAGCAGAGTATCCTTTGAGCTACCGCAGAGTCTCTTTACCCGAGACAAGGGCTATACGAACCATAACATAACTGGCTCGTCCTGGAATCTACAACCAACAATGGATAAAATTAGCAAATATAAACGTGAGCCGGGACATACGGACGGTGCACGTAACACCCGATTTGAATATAGATGATACCTTCACAGCATCGGTATGAATTCGACTGTTTACGCCGAACAGATAATGTGAGTGTTACACAAACAAAAAACCAAATAGAAAATTGTATTTAATAAATGATCCAAGCTTCATTTATACAGCAGCCACCTCCATGGCAACAGCAAATGTATTTGCGTAAACACCAGCTTGATTATTCACAGTTCCACAATCGTATCTTGAGAATATGTTTTCCTCGAACCCCTGTGATAAAATGTCAATGCATTTTGAAAGGCATGTATCATTAGTAGGGATGTAGCTTCATATAACTATATGACTAATCAGATTTCACACGTGGTACACTATAAACCTGTGCCTAAAATTTACTCGTTTTGGCTTTGTTAATAAAGAGATAGTCCTTTACCCCCCTTCCCCCATGCATGTTTGATATACAGTACTCCGTAGCTCTTTATATTGTTAAAATTGAACAAACTTTTACTCAAATATGGACTTTTGTCAGGGTTGGAACCCATTATTAAAGACCTACTGAAATGATTTGTTTTTATTTAAACGGGGATAGCAGATCCATTCTATGTGTCATACTTGATCGTTTCGCGATATTGCCATATTTTTGCTGAAAGGATTTAGTAGAGAACATCGACGATAAAGTTCGCAACTTTTGATCGCTGATAAAAAAAAAGCCTTGCCTGTACCGGAAGTAGCGTGACGTCGCAGGTTGAAGGGCTCCTCACATTTCCCCATTGTTTTCAATTCAGCGAGAGCGATTCGGACCAAGAAAGCGACGATTTCCCCATTAATTTGAGCCAGGATGAAAGATTTGTGTATGAGGTACGTGAGAGTGAAGGATTAGAGTGCAGTGCAGGACGTATCTTTTTTTTGCTCTGACCGTAACTTAGGTACATTGGATTCCACACTCTCTCCTTTTTCTATTGTGGATCACGGATTTGTATTTTAAACTACCTCGGATACTATATCCTCTTGAAAATGAGAGTCGAGAACGCGAAATGGACATTCACAGTGACTTTTAACTCCACGACAATACATCGGCGAAACACTTTAGCTACGGAGCTAACGTGATAGCATCGGGCTTAACTGCAGATAGAAGCAAAAGAAATAAGCCCCTGACTGGAAGGATAGACAGAAAATCAACACTACTATTAAACCCTGGACCTGTAACTACACGGTTAATGCTTTCCAGCCTGGCGAAGCTTAACAATGCTGTTGCTAACGACACCATTGAAGCTAACTTAGCTACGGGACCTCACAGAGCTATGCTAAAAACATTAGCTATCCACCTACACCAGCTCTCATCTGCTCATCACGACCCGTGCTCACCTGCGTTCCAGCGATCGACTGTGCGACGAAGGACTTCACCTGATCATCGATGCGGTCGGCGGCCCGGAGACGGAGGAGGTCAAGGTGAGGACAGCGGTGCGGCGGCGGGCGTTGTAGCTTCCGACGACACCCCGGCCGCCATCAGAGTCGGCAAGAAACATATATTTCCCCAAAGTTGTGACATGCACATAGCGACACGCACGTACGGGCAAGCGATCAAATGTTTGGAAGCCGAAGCTGTAGTCACGGTAGCGCGTCTGCTATCCAACTAAGTCCTCCTGGTTGTGTTGCTGCAGCCGCCGCTAATATACCGATCCCACCTACAGCTTTCTTCTTTGCAGTCTCCATTGTTCATTGAACAAATTGCAAAAGATTCACCAACACAGATGTCCAGAATACTGTGGAATTTTGCGATGAAAACAGAGCTGTTTGTATTGTGATACAATGTGTCCGAATACTTCCGTTTCAACCCTCGCGGGGAATTTAAAATTGCACTTTATAAGTTAACCCGGCCGTATTGGCATGTGTTGCAATGTTAAGATTTCATCATTGATATATAAACTATCAGACTGCGTGGTCGGTAGTAATGGGTTTCAGTAGGCCTTTAACTTCAATATGCAAACTTTTATATTCACGAACAATGTTCAGTCACCAATTAAATATGTAAACCGATGCTCTGCTGTATGTGGTCTCACTGTTGCAGATGAGGGTAAAACGAGTTGTTTTTGTTTGCTAAATGATAGCAGTTTGGCAAAGTTGGCAATGTCCAGCGCCTGCCTCGTAACATGTTCAAAGTCCTTCCGGGGGTCCATCCATCCATTTTCTACCGCTTGTCCCTTTCGGTGTCGTGGAGGGTGCTGGAGCCTATCCCAGCTGCATTCGAGCGGACGGCAGGGTAAACCCTGGACATGTCGCCACCTCATCGCAGGGCCAACACAGATAGACAAACAACATTCACATTCACATACACACACTAGGGCCAAATTAGTGTTGCCAATCAACTTATCCCCAGGTGCATGTTTTTGGAGTACCCGGAGGGAACCCACGAGGAAACTCCACACAGAAAGATCCCGAGCCCAGGACCAAACCCAGGACCTTTGTATTTTGAGGCAGACGCACTAACCCCTGTTTCACCGTGCTGCCCCCTTCCGGAGGTAGGGATTGAAAATTTTTCTGACCGGAGACTTTGCTAGACGTTCCCAGCAGATCCTCACAATGCGTTTGGGTCTGCCAGGTCTGACTGGCATCCTACCCCACCGTTGGAGCCAACTCACCACCAAAGTGGTGATTGGTTGAAAGTTCTGCCCCTCTCTTCACCCGAGTGTTCAAAAACAAGAGAACGCAAATCCGATGACACAACCACATTTCTGACATGATTATAGGTTTACAAAGAAACTATTCTGCGAGTAAAAATGGGCGGCAATGCTTTCATAAAACTGTAGGATTCTAGCTTGCTAAAGCTAACACAAGCCGAGCACTTTCACACCCAAAACTATGCAGAGAAAATTGTTAAATTAAACAAATACAACTAACGGGAGTCCAGGCATGTGAGGATGTGCAAACACCATTGTTAAAGGTCAATAATGTTTATGTCGCTGCTGACGTTTAAACATGTCCTCTTAAACCAAGACACTTTATTTCACGTTGTTCTTTTGTGTTTTTGTTAGTTAAATAATTAAGATTATACAAAACCAGTGAAGTTGGCACGTTGTGTAATTCGTAAGTAAAAACAGAATACAATGATTTGCAAATCCTTTTCAAGTTTTATTCAATTGAATACACTGCAAAGACAAGATAATTAATGTTCGAACTGAGAAACTTATTTTGAACTTTGCGCCTAAACCAATCCGTATAGTATTTATCTTCTTTGTTCCGGAGGACACAACGTCCACAGTTTCCGAAAACAATTTAAAATGTGGACTCGTCAGACCACAGAACACTTTTCCACTTTGCATCAGTCCATCTTAGATGAGCTTGGGCCCAGCAAAGCTGGCGGGGTTTCTGGGTGTTGTTGATAAATGGCTTTCACTTTGAATAGTACAGTTTTAACTTGCACACAAAGATGTAGCGACGAGCTATAGTTACTGACAGTGGATTTCTGAAGTATTTCTGAGCCCATGTGGTGATATCCTTTACACACTGACGCCGGTTGTTGAAGCAGTACCGCCTGAGGGATCCAAGGTCACGGCATCCAATGTTACATGCAGTGATTTCTCCAGATTCACTGAACATTTTAATTATATTTTCGACCATATATGGTGAAATCCCTAAATTCCTTGCAATAGCTCGTTGAGAAATGTTGTTATTAAACTGTTCGACAATTTGCTTATGCATTTGTTCACAAAGCGGTGACCCTCGCCCCATCCTTGTTTGTGAATGACTGAGCATTTCATGGAAACTGCTTTTATACCCAATCATGGCACCCACCTGTTCCCAAACAGCCTGTTCACCTGTGGGATGTTCCAAATGAGTGTTTGATGAGCATTCCTCAACTTTATCAGTCTTTGTTGCCACTTATGCCAGCTTTTTTAAAACATGTTGCAGGCATCAAATCCCAAATGAGCTAATATTTGCAAAAAATAAAGTTTTCCAGTTCTAATGTTAAGTATATTGTCTTTGCAGTCTATTCAATTGAATATAGGTTGAAAAGGATTTGCAAATCATTGTATTCTGTTTTTATTTACCATTTACACAACGTGCCAACTTCACTGGTTGTGGGGTTTGTTTTTCTTATATTATTTTTTAAGCTTTTTCTTTCTTCTTATCTCAAAACACCTCTTAAGTTGGCATCCTATTATGCAAAACCTACTTTTCTTACTTGTCAGTGCCTGTTTTTGTGTATTTGGGAACCCAATCAGTCTCGAAAATGTTAAATCAAGGCGTGGTGGAGATATTTAGTTACGTCATATATATTTCCATTTATGGGTTAGTTTATGGGCCAAACTATATCGGGATACAAGTTTTGATCCATATTGCCAGACAGTTACTGACAGTGCTATCACAGTTAAGGGATGTCCTGTGTTTTATTGAGCGTTGCAGCAGGCCTTATAATGGCATTGTGTTTATATGTATGAGTGCACATGTGTATGTTGTCTGAGTGTCAATAATGACATTTTGATGTTTGATTAAATCAATCAATCAAACTTTATTTATAAAGCGCTTTTCATACATAATAGAAATGCAACGCAAAATGCTTTACATAGTTAAAAACAATATCCCGGTGACCCATATCCCCCATTATCACATACTGTAAGTATGCACGGACACAGATACCAAACACAAACATACACACATGTGCAACTATATGGACAAATAATTGCATGGCTGAGTACAGAGGAGACATGTTAGTAAACACTATCACAGGAGCCATTTTCACCAGGAGGTCATCAGACCATGGCCACCAGGACGCTGACACAAAAGCGCCCCCACAAGCACGGCACATAAACCCTGAGGCACATGGCTCATCCGGGGAACGTTGGAAAATAAAAATAATACAACTTGTAAAATAGTAAGAACCATAATAAAATACAAATAAGACATATGAAGATTAATAGAAAAAATACAATGAATATACAGTAAATAAATAATAAATACATAGAACTAAATCAAATCTTGGATAACTAATAGGATAAAAAGTAAAATACAAATTACTTCAATAAAATAATTAATATCAGGTAAAAGCCAAATCAAAAAGGTGGGTCTTAAGCCTGCTCTTAAAAATATAATAATAGATAAATAATAAATAATAGATGGCCTTGCGCAGTGATTGGATACTCACTTGGGAGTCCCAAGTGAGTATAATAATAATAATAATAATGGATTATTCTATTATTAGATACTCAAAGCGCTCACAGAGAAGTGGGAACCCATCATTCATTCACACCTGGTGGTGGTAAGCTACATTTGTAGCCACAGCTGCCCTCGGGCAGACTGACGGAAGCGAGGCTGCCAGTTTGCGCCTACGGCCCCTCCGACCACCACCTATCATTCATTCACCAGTGTGAGCGGCACCGGGGGCAAGGGTGAAGTGTCCTGCCTAAGGACACAACGTCAACGATTTGGATGTCAAGAGGCGGTGAGCGAACCTGCAACCCTCAGGTTTCTGGCACAGCCGCTCTACCCACTACGCCATACCACCCCTAGTATCCAATCACAAGTTGCGAAAACAGGACGTGGCACTGGAGCCATACAAAGCCACAGAAAACTCGCCGGTACTCACAAAGAAGGAGAGCAACATGTTGATTAGGTGGCAGGTATACAGGTATATTTGCAAGGCCATTTTCAAGAAGGATACTTCAGAGAAACTACATCTTGTGAGACGAGGTTGGCGATGAAATGGGGAAATGCCCGCCATTTCCACTCGAATCAACCGACTAAGAGGGGCTATACGGCGTCGAATGGGTGTTACAAATTGTAAGTTAAAATATTTTATTTCTTAATTTTTTCCCAATCAATATGTTTTTTGCAATTTTTATTTTGACAGTATCACAAACAATATGTTTTAATTGCTGATGCGGGTTTATTGATTTTTAAATGCGCCAGAAAATAACCTGTTTTGTACACTGCTGACACCATTCAATGCACGGTAGTGCGTAAATGTGTTTCTGTATAGTATTTCTCAAGCAATGGTCATGTGGTGACATCAATTATGGTATTTAGAGAGGTAATCATTGAAGTCGGACATCACTGAAGGCCTAGGTGGGAAACGCACGGCCCGCCACTGTGTAGAAGAGATACAAATTGAGAACAGCGATGCAGAAGATGAGACAGAAGAGCCAGCAGACAAACAGTAGAGAAGATTTTCATATCTAATTTCTGCTTAATTAAGACATTAGAAGGACAGAACATCAGTTTCCGGTATAAATAAATATTAAAACAGGCCAAATCGGCTGTTAAAAAAGGTCATTTTATTTCAAATGCATCATGCCACCAAAGTCTCACTCTTGCCATTTTCTGAAATTTAGCAGCCCTGCTTTGTATTGCAGCACATACTGTATTTGCTGAACACATGTATGGATTGATTGTGTTTGTCTTTTTAGTTTCACCCTTTTGAATGTCAATAAATCTGCTGACAACGCTCACTGGTCTCCAGAGTGGAGATGTGAGAAAGGTGTTCGACAACCCTTGCATCAGACATGCACCACGAACGGCACAATTGCGATGTAACAAAAAAATGTGCTTGGATTTGTGCATGCGGACACTTTATTGCATCTGAATTTAATCTTTATTGCATCTGGGGTTTTCCGGATTTGATCGTACATCCACTTTTTGTAGAAAAGCCACCCATCTTTACATGAGGCAACTCGTCTCCTCAGGCTTCCAGGATTTGGTGTCGTTTTCCATTTTATTCACACAAAAAGTTAGCTTTGTGCTTTTTGAGGAAAACGAGATGGCGGTAAAACTTTGGTGTTTACTTGAAATAACCCTGCCCAACTCATTATGCAGACGGTTCAGCTCTTTGGGCTCAGCAAGGTTTTGGAGTCACAATTGAACCCAACTCAGAAGTTGGTAACACCCTCTGATGACCTGGTAATGGAAAACGAAAGGTCTGAAATTCACTTCTAAACCTCTGCAGTGGAAAAGGGGTAACATAGGTGTGTCGTATATACACATTAATATTTATGGCTAGGAGTGTTATCGCACTGTGTGGATATTATTCTGTCTCCTGATTTATTAACCTACTTGGTAACTCTGCTGTAACGCGATTCCAGTTAGACTTTTGTTGAGGTATACGAAACATGTATTTTTTTCTCATTTCACTAGTTCACATTGAAGCTCGCTTAGTGGTTAGCATAACTTCTTGTCTCTATGCGAGTTCCGCTGTGGTGAATTATACCGTGTAATATTTTCTTATATGATTGTGAGCTAGCATGTATTTCTATTTGGTCACATAATCCTTTAGAAGATTATCCTATTAAGGAAATATACCCTTAGATTGCTTTGGGTGCAGAAGTCCATCACAGCTTGTCCTGAGAGTGAGGGCTTTTGCCCCCAGGACATTGAGGAACTTAAGGGATAGCAGCAGTTGAATTTTAAGAGGAAATGGTAGGAAGCCCTCACAAGTAGGAGTAGAGGATAGGAGTCGGAGGTCATCCGATTCAAACCGATCAGAGGAAATAGGTTGACTGGCCAGGCAACAAACTGGGCTTTGTCCAAACTCGCCGGTTACAAGGCTAGAGTTCTGAAGAGTGGAGGTCTTTGTGTAAAAGGTATTTAAGGACAGTTGTACGAGAGGATATCAGAAAAGTAATCAGGCCCATACTATTTCTCCTGGAAGCTGCAGTTCTAGTGTGAGGCCCGCTGAAACAAATAAAGCTTTTTGTTCGACGATTCCTAGTTGGCGTCTTCTTGGCTCATCACCCATCACACAGTCACTCTGTCATGGAAGAGTGGCAGGACCATCAAATACACAACACCACATTTTACACCGTATTTAAAATTTATTTTAATGTATTTAATTTAAAATACTTGAATAATCCATATTGGGATGTTTGTCCGTTGATTTATAATTGGCCATGTCACAATCGTGACGTATTCTATGAATCCATCATTCACCTCCAATGTGTACCTTGTGGGAAATTGGTACGGCTTTGTACCGAACCGAAAGGTCCGTACTGAATTCCAAATGCATGTAATGTTACACCCCTAGCAGTGAGTAAACTTCATAGGCACACGTAAACGAAAGAAGGATAACAGAGATCGGACGTCTGTAAAAACAAAAACAAAAAGAAATATGTTAGATTGGAAATTGGGTCGTTATTCCCCAACTCAATAAATAAAAAGTCTATTTGTCGACATTTTTAAACCAAGAAGTCAATGCCTGGAGCTGATATTTAAATTGTTGACCAATTAGTTTTGGGAATTATTTTTGTTTGCACCACTTGGGGGTTCTCGGCAAAAATTAATCCTCCACATATCGCCAACTCCCATCAACGCCTGCTGAGCATTTAATCATAAGCATGTGTCCAATCTACACAAAGCACAAAGCAATTATAAATGCCTGCAGGCAAACTGGAACAGGTAGTAACAATTGTTGATGGATTATTTTTAGCTAAAATTAATGGACCCCCCACCTCATATGAAAATGTGTTTTTGTTATGTATCTCTAATGCAGCATCTTGTTGCAAGCATCGGGAGACATTCATGCTGGATATCCCAGAGGCTTCTAGAAACAAATTATATCCAAAAAGTAGGGCAACAATACCATTTTTAACTGACTCGTCAGACTGAAATATTAACAATCAGGCAACTGAATGAAAAATGAAAAACATCTAAGAAAGCACACCATTAAATACATCTGGTTCAGAAATACAGTAGTACCTCAGTTTTTGACGATAAAGTTTTGCGATAAACAAAGTCTTATGATACGTTTTCCCATAGGAAACGATGTAAATCCAATAAATCTGATTCAGACACCCGCAAATATACAGAATACTTATCGTTTTAATGCAGAAATTATGGTAGCTGGGTTCCGCCCTAATGCAGCTGGGATAGGCCCCAGCATCCCTATGACCCAGAGAGGGGACGAGCTCTAGAACATGGACGGATGGATGGATGGGTAGGCGCCATACTACTTGATTGTTTGGCTGCACTTACCCTTGCAGTGTGATGTATTCACTGACACTGTGCAGGCTTTTGTAGACAATGAATACATGATTTTACCTTGCTTATGGTGGTTTCTTTTGCCAACGTACTCAATTTTAAAAAAGCAGAGTCATTAATGTGTGTTTAATCTGGTTCTAAAACCAAAACATATTATTGTTAAAAAATTGTTGCCAAAATTACCAAATTAGACGAAGACTGGGACATTAGTGATGGCCAGTAACGGACTATTTTGATTTGACACAATATCAATAACCTTTATGACAATATCAATTACTTTTTGGGCAATTTTGATTCAATCTATGCTGTTTTTTTGTTGCAATTTTGATATTGATATTTGATGTATATATTTGATTTATTTTTTATTGATTACTTTTTTGTCAATTTTGATTTATATTCATGTTGCCTGTCTATAAATTGTTGCCTGTCTATCAGTGTTGGCACTGCAATGAGGTAGCGACAATTTTATTCATATGATATCAATTATTTTTTGGGGGCAATTTGATTCATACCATATAGATTACTTTTTTTGGCAATTAAGATCTATACGTTTCTGTTTACCTTTTTTGGAAATGTTGATTCCATACTACATTGATGACTTTTTTGGCATTTGTTTTTCAACACTGACACTGTGGTGCATTGCAGATCAATGTGCATGTTCAATCTTTATAAAAATCGCAAAACAAAACTTAAAACTATGTAATAAGCAGTGACGTGCAGTCAGTAGAGGCAGGGGAGGCGGGGCCTCACCTGCCATCATGGAAAGAAAAAAAATGTAAAAAGAAAAAAAAAATAATTAAATTGTTATATGTATCCAGTGATTATACTAAAGTTATTTTCCATTTAACTTCACCAGTTTTAGATTATTTTTATTTTTATTTTCACATTTGCCATTCAAATACTGAGAAGAGACGGTGCGGTGATCAGCAGCCAGTTGAGGCACGTCACTCAGTTGTGCCTCAACATGGATTGTGCGCAATGACTCGGCTAACTGCTGTGCAGTGAGACCATATTGCTATATGAATTATATCAGCTAACTAAACTATGGCATAGTTTAGTTAGCTGAGGTATATAATGTACAGTGTATTTTGTCAACAACTGTATGTATGTCACGTATTTTTTGTGCTGAGCATTCATAAAACTGCTGCAAAAAACGTACTGGCTGAGGCTCACAGTAATCCAGCCTCCTGGTGGTAGAGGGCGGTAGTGATCCCAGAGATCATTCCTCGGCCGCAGAAGAAAAAAAAAAAAAAGTTTAGCAAGTCAAGTGCAGCGATTGTTTACTTCCTCTCGCCTGAACTTTTATTAAAAACATAGAGGATTACATATGTAAAATAAAACAGTTTTCTAAACTGGACTTTCAATCGAAGCAGGAGGTAATAATTAAAGGTAGACCAACGCCGGAGCTAAAAGGTTTGCTTTTGACTTTGGGACAGAAGACCCGTTCTTTTCAAACGGCGTGGTACACACGCAAAGGCTGGCTGTGTGGATGTCCAGCAAGAAAGGTAAGACCATAATAATGTTTTTTTTATTAAATGTGCTTTTTTGTGTGCTACAGTTTGTATATGTAAAGAATGCTGGTATGAGCTTTTAAACATAACCCGTTAACTGCTGCCAATCAAATGGTGAAAAAGATACTCATTAGGGTTCATATGTTTGTAAATCTGACTGTGATGAAGTCAGTGCCTCACCAGTCATGAACCTCACCGCACGTCACTGGTAATAAGTACTCAAGCAAGCAAAGCAAAAAACTAAAGCAGAAAAATAAATTACATATTTTAAATCATGTTTTCTTGAACGAAAGAAATGTTACACATTAAACCCAATGATAAAATTTTAATAGTAATGTTTTGAAAAAAAAAATAATTGACTGTTATTGTGAGTATTGCTCTTAGGGCTCAAAATGTCTGTACCCCAGATGCAGAGGCGGAACAGCAGGTGGAATTAAGAATTAGCCATACAATTGCCAACGATAGCCATCAAAAACTTGATAGATGCCAGGGAGACAACTGGGCAAAAAAGCAAAGATTATGAGCAATAACGAATGCTTGAGCAAAATAGTATAGCGAGCAAAAAATACAATGCGAAGGTCGTAGTGCGGTGAAGATTCAGTATGTGGAAGAGAGAAGGGCATTAGCTTGAATGCAAATGTGGCCTATCAGGCTTACACTGCAAAAAGTCAGTGTTCAAAAACAAGAAGAAAAAAAGAAAAAAATTAGGGGTATTTTACTTGAACTAAGGAAAATTATCTGCCAATAGAACAAGAAACTTTGGCTTGTCAAGACTTTCCAAAACCATTAAAATTAGCTAACCTCAATGAACCCAAAAACACCTTAAAATAAGTATATTCTCACTAATAACAAGTGCACTTTTCTTGATAGAAAAATAAATACGAGACCTTTTTTCTCAATATGTTGAAAAATATTCTTAAATTAAGTAAATGCTAGTGCCATTATCTTGACATAATGATATGCGCTCGGCATTACATTTCTTGAAACCAGCAAACTTACACTAAAAACGAGTTTATTTTTCTTAATGGAAAGGCAACAAGGCAACCGCTTGTTACTCTCGGGGTCTACGAGCCGCTCAGGCAAATCATATGGTCTAAAAATGCATTTTCCCATCGATAACATGACATCATCGCACCAAGTGCGTGCTATTTCAGTAAATTAGTGTGCGAGGAATATATATATATATATATATATATATATATATATATATATATATATATATACAGCCCGGCTCCAGCCAAAAAAATGTTTATTGCAATTTTGAATAATTTACTTCAATGTGCATGAACTATTTCTGTTCAAAATAGTTTGAAATGTCACATGTTAACTGTTTAAATATTAACTGTCCGTTTACTGTACTGTGCCGACTGTACTACTATACGAGTACCGTATTTTCCGCACCATAAGCCGCACCTAAAAACCACACATTTTCTCAAAAGCTGACAGTGCGGCTTATAACCCGGTGCACTTTATATATGGATTAATATTAATATTTATTTTCATAAAGTTTAGGTCTCGCAACTACGGTAAACAGCCGCCATCTTTTTTCCCCGTAGAAGAGGAAGCGCTTCTTCTTCTACGGTAAGCAACCGCCCCCATAGAAGAGGAAGCGCTTCTTCTTCTACTGTAAGCAACCGCCAAGGTGAGCACCCGCCCCCGTAGAAGAAGAAGCGCGCGGATATTTCATTTCATTTGTGTGTTTCTGTAAAGACCACAAAATGGCTCCTACTAAGAGACACGCGTACAAGGTTCCACTGACTTTTGATATTCCTGTGAACCGCACTGTGGATACAACGGGAGCACGTACGGTGAATATCCGTTAGCTTGCCATGCTAACGGCCAGAAACTTCCACCCATGGTGATATTCAAAAGGAAGACCTTGCCAAAAAAGAACTTTCCAGCCGGCGCCATCATAAAAGCTAACTCGAAGGGATGGATGGATGAAGAAAAGATGAGCGAAGAGACCGGGTGACTTTTTTCACGCAGCTCCGTCCCTGTTGATCTATGACTGCATGCGCGTCCACATCACTGATGGTGTAAAAAAACAAGTGAAGCACACCGAAGAAGAAGAAGAATTCGAGGGATTTGTGGATGAGTAATAACTTCAGAACGTGAGCTTTAAATGTTTATTTTGTGTGTTGTGTGACATTAACGTTCGAGCAACGTTGAGTTACTGATGTTGCTATTGCTCTGCACTATTTTGAGTGTTACTATTTTTGTGATTGCACATTTGCACATTACATTTTGGGAGTGAACAGAGTTGTTAGAACGCTGGTTTGTAATATATTATTAAAGTTTGACTGACCTATCTGACTGTTTTTTTGACATTCCCTTTAGCGTAGCGTAGGTGCGGCTAATAACACAGGGCGGCTAATAGGTAAACAAAGTTTTGAAATATGCCATTCATTGAAAGTGCGGCTAATAACACGGGGCGGCTTATGGTGCGGAAAATACGGTATGTATTTTCTCTTGTTTCATTGAAAATAAAACAGCAAAGTCCATTTGGCTGTCATCTGTTTTAATTATGAGACACAATTGTGTCAAAGTCATGATTTTTTTGTTCAAGCTTGAAATAAGAAATTATTACTTTGAAAAAGCAGTTTAATACTTGTGAGTGTTGATGACACAGCTTGACAACAGTTGATATTCTAGTTTCAAGCATGTTTTACTCAATATAGGTTATAAAATCTCAGCAACAAGCTGTAATATATTAACTGAGATCATTTAGGACCAAAACCCTTAAAACAAGTAAAACACTCTAACCCAGTGGTGTCAAACATACGGCCCGGGGGCCGGATCAGGGCCGCGAACAGGTTTTATCCGGCCCGCGGGGTGAGTTTGCTAAGTATAAAAATGAGCCGAAATTTTTAAATGAAAGAAACTGTTGTTCTAAATGTGTCCACTAGATGTCGCAATAGCAATTATTTGTATCTTTGTAGATGATGCTACATATGTTCAAAATAAACCACATGATGTTAGTGCATCAGTCGAGGAATATGAGCAAACTACATAAATAACATCCTGTAATTTGATTTTGATATTATTTTTTATCTTGATAGATTGAAAATTAACATCAATGAGTTGACAGAAAATATAAATAACGACAAATAAAGATAGAATACTACTAACCGCAACATGTAAGTTTAAAAAAAAAACCAACCCAACAACATTATGATTTGTACAATTTCAGAATGTGCTTGTTCTATTTCTAAACAAAGAAATCAATCTGAAGTTGTCTTTATTTTTAAGTTATCGTGCCGTGATTTTACCAGTCCGGCCCACTTGGGAGTAGATTTTTCTCCAGGTGGCCCCTGATCTAAAATGAGTTTGACACCCCTGCTCTAACCTAAAATCTGCTTAGTGAGAAGAATTATCTTATCAGGCAGAATATAAGCAAATATCACCCTTATTTGAGATATTTAATTTTACTTAGATTTTAGTTTTTGCATTGTAGGTGTGCCTAGTTGCACCTCCTTCAGCTAAAACTAGGTCTGCAAAAAGAGAACATAAACTCAAGCAGGTGAAGAATGTAAAAACACGACCAATACCATAATAATACAGTCAAACGTGTATAGTGGCCACCCTTCATTTAATAATTCTTAGTCCTATCCGGGCTATCAATTGATTAACATACTTAATCATGTTAAATCACATGTTGTCTGTAGTAACTCGAACTTAAACGGGAACTGCACTTTTTGGGGAATTTTGCCTATCGTTCACAATAATTATGAGAGACATGACGATGGATGTATTTTTTTAAATGCATTCTGCAATACAAAGTCCTCTATTCTGCCTATAAGCACCAAATAAATAACCATCCAAGATCTGCCAACAATACTCCATTTACATTTTGTGGTTTGAATATTAACCAAGTATTAGTGATATTCTTGTTACGGCTCAGACTCCTGCCGCCGCCTCTCATCCGTCTGTGCGCTCCAGCGAGAGCACCGCGGGCCACGCCCACGGGCGTTCCCCCTCCGCTTAGGGGGCGCCTCCACATGGCTGTGGGCGATCAGCAATCAGCACACCTGGGACCGATGAAGGCGAGCTGAATAAAGACCAGTGGACCCAAGGATCTGCGCCGGAACGTAACCTTCTGTTGGCGTACAGTAAGCGATCTGATGCTTAATGCAATCTTGCTCTCTTTCTCTCTCTCTGTGTGCATTTCTACCATCGTGTCTGATTTGCTCCCGTGTCTTCCTTGTCCATTTAGCGTCTGCCCTAGTTCCTGTGTTGGCGAGTTGTGCGTCTCATCATTTCTTGTTCCCTTGCTTCCCAGACTGCCCTTTTGGATTCTCGACCTCCCGCTTGGACACGGACCTTCTCTGCCCCGCTTAGCCCCGACTTTCTGCCTGCCCACGGACTGCCTTCATTCCTTGTCCCTCCTCTCGTTCAACATTACGGTAACACACTACAGGTAATCACACACATAGCCTCACACACACACCTTGGATCTAGTCACACTCCATTTCCCCCTGTTTGGTGATCTTATTTATGGTTTATTATGATATATATTGTAATAGATATATATAATAAATGATAGTGCTTTAATACCACGCCCTTGTGTCTGTGCCGTCAACTCCTTCCGTACGTAACAATTCTTCTTTTAAGGGCTAACGCAGACGAACAATTTATAGCGGCGCCGTGATCCCAAGCTTCTGAGCCAATGTCGACATGATTGATCCCCACCTTCTACCATCCTAGTCACGTCCGTTGTGTCCTTGGGCAAGACACTTCACCCTTGCTCCTGATAGGTGCGGGTTAGCGCCTTGCATGGCAGCTCCCGCCATCAGTGTGTGAATGTGTGTGTGAATGGGTGAATGTGGAAATACTGTCAAAGCGCTTTGAGTACCTTGAAGGTAGAAAAGCACTATACAAGTATAACCCATTTATCATTTATTTAGTGGCTGATGAGCTGCTTCCTTGCATGACAAACGTTATTCTAAATCATAAATCATGCCTCTTATCTGGATAGTAGCAGAACGAGGACATATTCTGACAAGTTGGTACACTTTGACAGCCAATTTAGACCCGAAAAGGGTGAGAATAACACAAAAAGATGCTTGGTTACTCTCACCCCCCCTTTTCTTTGCGAGGAGTATGAGTCATTCATCATCTAAATGGGAATATAACAAGATTGTATAAATTGGCATCTTAATGACAGCAGACCTTGTACAGTAAGTGATGTTTTATTATGTCTGTTGGCTCACATGAAGTCTTTCGTAAGCAGTAATCAGTAGGCATGTATACCGAGTACCGGTGTTTTTTAGTACCGGGTTCTACAAACCCCGTTTCCAGATGAGTTGGGAAATTGTGTTAGATGTAAATATAAACGGAATACAAAGATGTGCAAATCCTTTTCAACCCATATTCAATTGAATGCACTACAAAGACAAGATATTTGATGTTCAAACTCAAAAACTTTATTTTTTTTTGCAAATAATAATTAACTTAGAATTTCATGGCTGCAACACGTGCCAAAGTAGTTGGGAAAGGGCATGTTCACCACTGTGTTACATGGTCTTTCCTTTTAACAACACTCAGTAAACGTTTGGGAACTGAGGAGACACATTTTTTAAGCTACTCAGGTGGAATTCTTTCCCAGCTTAAGTTGTTCAACAGTCCGGGGGTCTCCGTTGTGGTATTTTAGGCTTCATAATGCGCCACACATTTTCAATGGGAGACAGGTCTGGACTACAGGCAGGCCAGTCTAGTACCTGCACTCTTTTACTATGAAGCCACATTGATGTAACACGTGGCTTGGCATTGTCTTGCTGAAATAAGCAGGGGCGTCCATGGTAACGTTGCTTGGATGGCAACATATGTTGCACCAAAACCTGTATGTACCTTTCAGCATTAATGGCGCCTTCACAGATGTGTAAGTTACCCATGCCTTGGGCACTAATACACCCCCATACCATCACAGATGCTGGCTTTTCAACTTTGCGCCCATAACAATCCGGATGGTTCTTTTCCTCTTTGGTCCGGAGGACACAACATCCACAGTTTCCAAAAACAATTTGAAATGTGGACTCGTCAGACCACAGAACACTTTTCCACTTTGTATCAGTCTATCTTAGATGAGCTCAGGCCCAGCGAAGCCGACGGCGTTTCTGGGTGTTGTTGATAAACGGTTTTCACCTTGCATAGGAGAGTTTTAACTTGCACTTACAGATGTAGCGACCAACTGTAGTTACTGACAGTGGGTTTCTGAAGTGTTCCTGAGTTCATGTGGTGATATCCTTTACGCACTGATGTCGTTTGTTGATGCAGTACAGCCTGAGGGATCGAAGGTCACAGGCTTAGCTGCTTACGTGCAGTGATTTCTCCAGATTCTCTGAACCCTTTAGAACCTTTATTTAACCAGATAAGAAAACCCATTGAGATCAAGATCTCTTTCACAAGGGTGACCTTTGATGATATTACGGACCGTAGATGGTGAAATCCCTAAATTCCTTGCAATAGCTGGTTGAGAAAAGTTTTTCTTAAACTGTTCAACAATTTGCTCACGCATTTGTTGACAAAGTGGTGACCCTCGCCCCATCCTTGTTTGTGAATGACTGAGCATTTCATGGAATCTACTTTTATACCCAATCATGGCACCCACCTGTTCCCAATTTGCCTGTTCACCTGTGGGATGTTCCAAATAATATTGCCACCTTTCCCAACTTCTTTGTCACGTGTTGCTGGCATCAAATTCTAAAGTTAATGATTATTTGCAAAAAAAAAAAAAAAGTTTATCAGTTTGAACATCAAATATGTTGTCTTTGTAGCATATTCAATTGAATATGGGTTGAAAAGGATTTGCAAATCATTGTATTCCGTTTATATTTACATCTAACACAATTTCCCAACTCATATGGAAACGGGGTTTGTAATTAGGTCGGTCCATCAGGGCCGTGAAGATTCTGGACTAACGATACTGCTATCAATATTTTTTGTTCCAGCTGACTGGCGTTATTAGGACACGTTGTCCCATTCGGTTCAGCTGCCACTGCTACACATGAAAATCAGCGTGGAATAATGACAAATAAGGGAGCAACACCACACAAAAGTTTGTAACAGAGCAATATTTCCTCTTCAAAAGTTCCTCAAAGTCACGCATGGCGTGTCAGTTTGAATTGAACGCACGTTACTCACGACGATCCATTAATCCACAGGACAATATTAATCCACTCAAAAAGAGTGAAAAATCAAGGTAATATAATAATATTACCTGACAGACTGACAGGTCTCTGGTTGCTGTCTGACATCACACCTTGATTAAATGTGTCAGAGCATTACACTTCATCACTGAGTATTTTTTTATTTAATACACACCACAAACACATACCTTGGTAGCTGTTAAGAGTCAACATGGCTTCTGGTCCGTCACTCAAATACGTCCGTGTGCAACATAAATACAAATAACAATTCCTATTGTTACAAAATGCACATGACATGTTAGTTGATTGTATTGATTTATATGACATATTTGATATGATATATCATGTAAAAGGTATGTTCTCTGCACATGCATGCCATATATAGACATTATGTCCAGCTGAGTGTAATGAATAGAAACAGTGATGGATCTGTGTGGTCTTTACAAGAAGATGGTTTAACTGCATTTCACCTTGACTTGTTTGAGACTGAAAAAAACAGGCTGTGATGAAAGACTTCTCTGCACTGAGATGTTCCAGTACATCATGTTGGAGGTGTTCAACCTATTGTGCTAATATAAATGCTAATTAAAATGTGTTTTTCACATCTTTATTTCCACAAATTACATATACCATATGTTCTGGACTATAGGGCGCACTGTATTATACAAGGCGCACTGCCGATGAATGGTATATTTTTGATCTTTTTTCATATATAAGGCGCACCGGACTATAGGGCGCATTAAAGGTGTTATTTTATTATTTTTTATCTAAATGTAAAACACTTCCTTGTGGTCTACATAACATGTAATGGTGGTTCTTTGGTCAAAATGTTGCATAGATGATATTTTACAGATCATCTTCAAGTCGCTTTCTGACAGTCGCTTCAGGATGCGTCGTTTTGTGGGCGGTCTTATTTACGTGGCTCACCTAGCGTGCATGGACGGGAGTGGAAGAAGTGTCAAAAGATGGAGCTAACTGTTTTAATGACATTCAGACTTTACTTAAATCAATAACGGAGCAGCACCTCCTCATCTGCGCCTCACTAGTGCACCGGAAATGTGTCCCGTGAAAAAACGTCCGACCAGAACTCTCTAATAACTTAAGTTCCTTGGGTGAATAATGTAAACTCACTATACCGGTAGTTTTTAGCGCTTCCATTGCGAGATATAAGTTAGAACTTTACACTACTTTATATTAGAAATGGCAACAGCAGAAGGTGAATGTCCCATAACAAGAAGATAGAGAAAAAGAAGAAGCTTATCGACTACGGCATTGGCATGGACTATGGTGGCGGAAGTACGCACATTTTCAGGACTTATGCAGATCTCAAATACACATCAGCAGGTACCAGAAGGTAAGAAAAGTTGGTTTTGCATAATATTGTGAAACAAAATGGCAGATAAAATTTCTGCTAATGGGTGCTTTTTTGCGGTCCTTATACACACACCATAGTAATACTTGTATCTCTGACTACGGTAATGGGCCGACAATCCATCAAGCAGTGCGGCTTCAAAGTCATACTAAAACATTTTGACAGATTTTTGAGTGCCGTGTGTAATGTTCTTTATTTTCAATTGAACATTTAAAGGCCTTCTGAAATTTAATTTTTTTATTTATTTGGGGATAGCAGATCCTTTCTATGTGTCATACTTGATCATTTCGCGATATTGCCATATTTTTGCTGAAAGGATTTAGTAGAGAACATCGACGATAAAGTTTGCAACTTTTGGTCGCTGATAAAAAAAGCCTAGCCTGTACCGGAAGTAGCGTGACGTTGCAGGTTGAAAGGCTCCTCACATTTCCCCATTGTTTACAATGCAGCGAGAGCGATTCGGACCAAGAAAGTGACAATTACCCCATTAATTTTAGCCAGGATGAAAGATTCGTGGATGAGGAACGTGAGAGTGAAGGACTAGAGTGCAGTGCAGGACGTATCTTTTTTCGCTCTGACGTAATTTAGGTACAAGGGCTCATTGGATTCCACACTTTCTCCTTTTTCTATTGTGGATCACGGATTTGTATTTTAAACCACCTCGGATACTATATCATCTTGAAAATGAGAGTCCAGAACGCGAAATGGACATTCACAGTGACTTTTATCCCCACAACAATACATCGGCGAAACACTTTACCTACGGAGCTAACGTGATAGCATCGGGCTTAAATGCAGATAGAAACAAAAGAAATAAACCCCTGACTGGAAGGATAGACAGAAAATCAACACTACTATTAAACCATGGACATGTAACTACACGGTTAATGCTTTCCAGCCTGGCAAAGCTTAACAATGCTGTTGCTAACGACGCCATTGAAGCTAACTTAGCTACGGGACCTCGACAGAGCTATGCTAAAAACATTAGCTCTGCACCTACGCCAGCTCTCATCTGCTCATCACGACCCGTGCTCACCTGCGTTCCAGCGATCAACGGCGCGACGAAGGACTTCACCCGATCACTGATGCGGTTGGCGGCCCGGAGACGAAGGAAGTCAAGGTGAGGACAGCGGTGCGGCGGCGGACGTTGTAGCTTTCGACGACACCCCGGCCGCCATCAGAGTCGGCAAGAAACATATATTTCCCCAAAGTTACGTACGTGACATGCACATAGCGACACGCACGTACGGGCAAGCGATCAAATGTTTGGAAGCCAAAGCTGTAGTCACGGTAGCGCGTCTGCTATCCATCTCAAAGTCCTCCTGGTTGTGTTGCTGTAGTCCGCCGCTTATACACCGATCACACCTACAGCTTTCTTCTTTGCAGTCTTCATTGTTCATTAAACAAATTGCAAAAGATTCACCAACACAGATGTCCAGAATACTGTGGAATTTTTCAATGAAAACAGAGCTGTTTGTATTGGGACACAATGGTGTGCTAATACCGTGACGTCACGCGCATACGTCATCATACATAGACGTTTTCAACCAGAAGTTTAGCGGGAAATTTAAAATTGCACTTTATAAGTTAACCCGGCCGTATTGGCATGTGTTGCAATGTTAAGATTTCATCATTGATGTATAAACTATCAGACTGCGTGGTCGGTAGTAGTGGGTTTCAGTAGGCCTTTAAAATGTTGGTGTTGTTTACTGGCGTCATATTGCAGTCTACACGTATCTCTTATGTGTGACTACCATCTACTGGTCACACTTGTCATTACACCATGTACCAAATAAATTGCTTCGAGTTCGGTAAGCACAACCAGAATTATTCCGTACATTAGGCGCACCAGGTTATAAGGCGCAGTGTCGATTTTTGAGAAAATGAAAGGATTTTAAGTGCGCCTTATATTCAGAAAAATATGGTAGTACCGATAAATACCGGCGTCAATAAGCAGTGTTGGGCCGTAGCTCGCTACCAGTAGCGGAGCTAAATAGCTTAACTACATTTCCCGAGTGCTTGCCACCAGCTTTGTTACTTTTCAAAGAAGTAACGATTTCCGTAGCTTAGCTTTTTTTAAGACCCATGTAGCGGGTAGCTTACCTACAAAGCTACAAGCTACAAAAGAAGAGAGAGGGAGAAGAGAAAGACAAAATAAAGAGAGAAATGGACTCGTGCAACTCCAAGGGCAGGAAACAAAAATATACGGGAAAAAATAAATGATGATTGGTTGGTTTACTATGATGAGTCACGATTGGTTAATATGAGGGCAAAACATTAGGGACGGGCCAATCAGAGGCAAGATAGGGCGGGTCATGGAACCAGGAAGGGAAATCACAACAGACATCCCAAATGACCACGAGAGAGTCGGAGAAGAGAAACTAGTGGAAAATGGCAGAAGGATTCTCTTCCTTACATTTTTCTTTTAGCGATGTAGACGACGTCCAGGAAGCCCACAATGCGTCTACTTGGCCAAATTTGGACAAATGTATGCGTCTGGATAAAACAGTGCCCTAAACTTTCATTTTAGTTGTTTACCTTGTAAGCCCAAATCAAAACTGCTCTCGACATGTAAGACACGGAACACACATTTAAGAACACACATTAAGGTGAGTTGAGTTCAACTTTTTACTGCACATAATAACTATTATCTACTGTTCCCAAACAACACCCAAGTCATTGTTTTTATGTCAAGATATAGATAGATGCTGTTTTTATTTACTGTAAGTAGAGAAAAATAAATAGCATTATAGGGTTGGGCCAAAGAAAAGGCAAACTAAAACAAATACATGCAATGGGTGGTGGGGACCCCGAGAGACAGTTGTAGGGTGTCCCGAACTAAATGACAGTAATGGACCCTTATTGGGTCTATTTAGTTCCATATGTACACTCTCAGTTACACTAACGTTATTACCTAAATAAGAACTTGAAATGTGGAAGTTGGGGAGGAATTTCATTGTGTTTGACTCAATTAAATTATGTTTACTTTAAACATGTTCAGTTTTATTGACTTCCGTTCATGTAAAGATGAAGTTTGTTAAAGGGGAAGTGCACTTTTTTTTTAAAATTTTGCCTATCGTTCACAATCATTATGAAAGTCATGACGATGGATGTATTTTTTTTTCTTAGTTATTTAGAATTTTGGTACAGTAAAAAACTTTTAAACAAAGTGTTTGGTATTGAAATATTCTGAAATGTTTAGGTATATTATTGCTATCGTTTACATTTTCAGAATGCATGATATTGTTTTTTAGAGAAATGCTTTGACATTTTTCAATTATTATTAATATTATCTGGAATCAATTTTTGGCCACAGCAAAATGGCCGTTTGGGTAGATTTTAGCCTGGTAAAGGGTATTTCAACAAGTAAACAGTACAAAAGGTACTTGATTTTGATATATGTAATGCTCATAAGGGTATTCTAGTAAAATATGCAGATATAAGATGTGTCAATATCAAAATATTTCTTGAAATACATTTTTGGCAGCAGCAAAGTGGTCGTTTGGGTAGATTTTAGCTTTGTAAAGGGTATTTCAACAAGTAAACAGTACTATAGGTACTTGATTTTGATATATGTAATGTTCATAAGGGTATTCTAGTAAAATATGCATGTGTAAATATCAAAATATTATGTTGAATCACTTTTTGTCAGGCAATGTTACATATAATTAAAATTTTACATAAATGAAAACATCCAAAAACTTTATAAATATTTATTATGTGCACAAATAAATACCAGTTACAATTGCATGTATTTTCCAGACAAGAAATAGGTTTTATCACATCAACATGGGACTAACAACAGTCCTTTAAATATCATCTATACCACAGAAAAGGCAAACTGTCATTTTCCAGACATGGTAAAGGCTTAATAATGTCAAACATGTAGCGTTACAATAACCGCAAACATAAAGTGTTTGTCTCACATCTCACGGATGTATTTTTTTTTTTTTAATGTATTCTAAATACAAACCCCATTTCCATATGAATTGGGAAATTTAAAAGGATTTGCAAATCATTGTATTCCGTTTGTATATACATGCAACACAATTTCCCAACTCATATGGAAACGGGGTTTGTATTAAATAACTGCGATCAAAAGTCCGCTTACAATGGAGCAAATCTATTCTGCCTACAAAGTCCTTAAAGAAACATCTAAACACTTCTATTGTCATGATCCGACTTATGTTTAGTAGCTTTGTTCCTATATTTTCATTTGTTTCCTTGCTGTACCCTCCTTCCATTCATTTGCTGTTGGTTTCCATGGACATGAATCCTCCACACCTGCCCTTGTTTAGTAATTAGTGTTCCCACCAGCTGTTTTGGTTAATCACTCCCCTATATATTTTTCAGCAGTCACCCGGCACAGGTGGCTGGGTCAACGCTCACTCTTCGCCGCACTTGCCTACGTCTTGTTTTCACCGCGCTTAAGTGTTTTTTTTCCTGGTTGTTCATCCTTGGTGACTATTTGGTTTTTGGCTACACGTTTGTTTAGCGTCTGAGTTTTTGTATATTTTTTTTGTCCTACCTTAAAGAATTAAAACACACTCCTACCTGCACGCTGCTCCTGCTTGTCCTTCTGCATCCTAGAGCAGTGGTCCCCAACCACCGGGCCGCGGCCCGATTGGTACCGGCAGGGGCGCTGAAAAGGGGGGGTAAAGGAGACGGATTCTAGGGGCCCATGATGGAGGGGGGCCCATTAAAATGCATAATTGTATGTAAAATAGCATCAAAAAATGTTGCCCCTGTGTTGGGGGCCCTGTAAAGATTCTTTTCATGGGGCCCAAAATCCCTAGCGGCGCACAAGAAATAAAAAAAAATATTTTTTTTTTTTTTCTTTTTTTTTTTTATTAAATCAACATAAAAAACACAATATATACATTATATATCAATATAAATCAATACAGTCTGCAGGGATACAGTCCGTAAGCACACATGATTGTATTTCTTTATGAGGAAAAAAACAAAAACAAAAAAAAACCAACCCCGCCACCCCCCACTGGTCCGTGGGACAAATTTTCAAGCGTTGACCGGTCCATTAAGGTTTTATATGCCTGATGTAGGGTTGTCCCGATACCAATAATTTGGTACTGGTACCAAAATGTATATCGATACTTTTCAAAATAAAGGGAACTACAAAAAGTTCAATATTGGCTTTATCTTAACAGAAAATATTACAATACAATAAACATGTTTCCTATTGCACTCAAAGAACAATTTTAGAAGGTTAAAATATAAATTAAAAGGCATTAAACACATTGGGCTTTTCTTGTTGCACTCAAAGAACAATTTACAATTTTCCTATTTACATATAGTCTGCCATAATTAGATTATAATATAATAAAAAGCTTTATTTACATTATATTAAATGCTTCATGATTTATGGTTGCCACTCCTGGTCTGTGCTTTAAGAAAAATACAATTATTAGTAAGTACTAAAAACAAAACTATGGATAAATGTACCCAGATAAGCCATGTAGCAGGTAAAACACACATTTGTTAAAGATAAAACACAAATTGTAGCAATTTATTACAATATATAGTCATTTCACTTGCATTGATTGACTGCTAATTGGGCGGTTTTAACTCTGCTAATATTTGGCATCAATCCAGCAGCTGTGCGTGCGTCTACGTATCTACATGTTATGTATCTAAAGTGTCTGCCCTGAGATCAGTAGGTCGTGAGTTCAAACCCCAGCCGAGTCATACCAAAGACTATAAAAATGGGACCCATTACCTCCCTGCTTGGCACTCAGCATCAAGGGTTGGAATTGGGGGTTAAATCACCAAAAATGATTCCCGGGCGCGGCCACCGCTGCTGCTCACTGCTCCCCTCACCTCCCAAGGGGGTGATCAAGGGTGATGGGACAAATGCAGAGGATAATTTCACCGCACCTAGTGTGTGTGTGAAAATCAAAGGTACTTTACTTTACTTTACATGTTATGTATCGACATGTGCACAGCAGGGGAGCTGGTTAACTCACGAGAGTAGCGTGTGTGCGTTTAAGAGAATTGCAAAACCAGTGTGTAAATGGTAAATAAAAACAGAATACAATGATTTGCAAATCCTTCTCAACTTATATTCAATTGAATAGACTGCAAAGACAAGATACTTAATGTTCGAACTGGAAAACGTTGTTACTTTTTGCAAATATTAGCTCATTTGGAATTTGATGCCTGCAACATGTTTCAAAAAAGCTGGCACAAATGGCAAAAAAAACTGAGAAAGTTGAGGAATGCTCATCAAACACTTATTTAGAACATCCCACAGGTGAACAGGCTATTTGGGAACAGGTGGGTGCCATGATTGGGTATAAAAGCAGCTTCCATGAAATGCTCGGTCATTCACAAACAAGGATGGGGCGAGGGTCAGTACTTTGTCAACAAAAGCGTGAGCAAATTGTTGAACAGTTTAAGAACATTTCTCAACATGCTATTGCAAGGAATTTGGGGATTTCACCATGTACGTTCCATAATATCATCAAAAGGTTCAGAGAATCTGGAGAACTCACTGCACGTAAGCGATGATATTACGGACCTCCGATCCCTCAGGCGGTACTGCATCAAAAAGCGACATCAGTGTGTAAAGGATATCACCACATGGGCTCAGGAACACTTCAGAAACCCACCGTCAGTAACTACAGTTGGTCGCAAGTTAAAACTCTCCTATGCAAAGCGAAAGCCATTTTTTAACAACACCCAGAAATGCTGCCAGCTTCGCTGCGCCCGAGCTCATCTAAGATGGACTGATGCAAAGTGGAAAAGTGTTCTGTGGTCTGACGAGTCCACATTTCAAATTTGTTTTTGGAGACTGTGGACGTTGTGTCAAAGTTGAAAAGCCAGCATCTGTGATGGTATGGGGGTGTATTAGTGCCCAAGACATGGGTAACTTACACATCTGTGAAGGCACCATTAATGCTGAAAGGTACATACAGGTTTTGGAGCAACATGTGTTGCCATCCAAGCAACGTTGTCATGGACGCCCCTGCTTATTTCAGCGAGACAATGCCAAGCTACGTGTTACAACTGCGTGGCTTCGTAGTAAAAGAGTGCGGGTACGAGACTGGCCTGCCTGTGTAGTCCAGACCTTTCTCCCATTGAAAATGTGTGGCACAATATAAAGCCTAAAATATGACAACAAAGACCCCGGACTGTTGAACAACTTAAGCTGTACATCAAGCAAGATAGGAAAGAATTCCACCTGAAAAGCTTCAAAAATTGGTCTCCTCAGTTCCCAAAGGAAAGGCCATGTAACACAGTGGTAAAAATGCCCGTGTGCCAACTGCTTAGCAATGTGTTGCCTGCCAATAAATTCTAAGTTAATGATTATTTGCAAAATTCAGTAAATGTATGAACCATGTATTGCAAAATGTGTCTCTAGTCACTCAAACATCATGGCACAGTATGATATTAAGAACTGGAAGAGATACCTGTATTTTCCAAAAGACACATCGCAATTTGTAGTTGCATGATGTTAACACCTCTTTTGGAACAATGGAGTGTCATGGGCACACCAGCCAACATGCACTCAGCAAACTGCAAATAGAAAGTGAGGGAGAAAAAGTGTATTATGAAACAGTCATGTGTGATTACAATTCTTGAAACCAAGAACTGCAACAATATTTTTATTCATCCAAAAAAGAAAAATAGTGTTTGTGCAGAGGTCAACACTTAATCTTGCCCACATAAATGTATTGTATATGTCAGACAGACACAATAAACAGTGCATTCGTGTTGTGTAGTTTTCAAACATCCTTGATATTTAATGCATACTTGCCAACCTTGAGACCTCCAATATCGGGAGGTGGGGGGGGGGCTTGGTCGGGGTGGGGGCGTGGTTAGGGGCGTGGTTAGGGGCGTGGTTAAGAGGAGAGTATATTTACAGCTAGAATTCACCAACTCAAGTATTTCATATATATATATATATATATATATATATATATATATATATATATATATATATATATATATATATATATATATATATATTTATATATATATATATATATATATTTTATTATATATATAAATAAAATAAATACTTGAATTTTAGTGTTAATTTATTTACACATACACACACACACAACACTCATCTACTCATTGTTGTACTTGAAAGTACAATGCTTTGGTAAGGGTTGAATTGTCCATCCTCTTTCTATTCTCTGTCACTATTTTTCTAACCATGCTGAACACCCTCTCTGATGATGCATTGCTGTGTGGCACGCACAAAAGTGCTTTCATCAAATGCACGAGAGTGTGGAATCTTCCATCTCTCCCTAGCATGGCCCAAAACCGGTCAATCCTTGCTTCCTGGGGAAGATCTTCCCTGGCAAGCAATTGGTACTCCAGTACTTGTACCCGGAGGCTGGTCAGGTCCAATCGCAGCTGCGGCAGACTTTTTTTTTGGGGGGGGCGTGGCCTCCAGCTCCGGCTGAATACCGGGAGTTTGTCGGGAGAAAATCTCTGTCGGGAGGTTGTCTGGAGAGGCGTTGAATATCGGGATTCTCCCGCTAAAAACGGGAGGGTTGGCAAGTATGATTTAGTGTCTTTCTGCTGATGACCAAATGGTTAAAAGAGCTGACTTTGTCATAGGCTGCCCACTAGACAGCACTGAGGAGATGGCCAAAAGAAGGATGTTGGCCAAGTTGACATCTATAATGTGCAATCCCTCTCACCACATGCACGACTCCTACTTTTGTTACGTTACAGTTTGCACTGCATCCAGACCATTTCCCCATTGTGCGATAAATAAAGTCTACTCTTTCCTATCATATTCACAATTGTCTTTTCTTTAATTGTTAGTTTAAGTAAACTGAAAATTTCTTCTTGTCAAAAAATTTCAATAAACCACTCCAAACATTTGCAATACATAATGGAACACAAAAACCGCAGGAAGTAGAATCCTGTTGCAGAGGGTGCGACAATGTGCTGCAAGCCCATCGTGAGGCATTCAGTCCTCTCTGTCTTATGAAGGATCTGACTTTAATGAAATCATCATATTATTATATGCAATTTATTTTTGATCCCCTCCCATTTATTCAGTAACTGAACATTGTTTTGAATGAACACATGCCCACTTTGTAATTATTGGGCATTTCAGCAGAGCATGCATTAATTATCTGTATATATTACTTTACGGTATTTGTCTTATTGGTATATTATGTCATAAATATGTTACCTTGATATGTCCTTGCAGTGCTGCACCTTCGTTTGTCTTTCCCCCAGTGGGTCGAACAAAAGGCTCCTGCTCTCTCCTGGTATGATTAGATGAATGATTTACACATTTAAAACAATGATTTTAGTGACTTTATTTAATGATTAATTGTTTAGTTAAATTAACTATATTATGTAAGTGCCCTTCCACAAAATGACTGCATTTTTGCTGGTGCTATGATATGCAAAATGCTTTATTGATAACCCATCCATTTTCTTCCGCTTATCCGAGGTCGGGTGGCGGGGGCAGCAGCCTAAGTAGGGAAGCCCAGACTCCCCTCTCCCTAGCCACTTCGTCCAGCTCCTGCCAGAGGATTCCAAGGCATTAACAAGGCCAGCCGGGAGTCATAGTCTTCCCAACGTGTCCTGGGTCTTCTTGGCGAACGTGCCCTAAACACCTCCCTAGGGAGGCGTTCGGGTGGCATCCTGAGCAGATGCCTGAACCACCTCATCTGGCTCCTCTCCATGTGGGGGAGCAGCGGCTTTACTTTGAGCTCCTCCCGGATGACAGAGCTTCTCACCCTATCTCTAAGGGAGAGCCCCGCCACCCAGCGGAGGAAAATCATTTCGGCCGCTTGTACCCGAGAACTTGTCCTTCCGGTCATAACCCAAAGCTCATGACCATAGATGAGAATGGGAACGTAGATCGACCAGTAAATTGAGAGCTTTAACTTCCGGCTCAGCTCCTTCATCACCAAAACGGATCGATACAGCGTCCGCATTACTGAAGACGCCGCACCGATCCGCCTGTCGATCTCATTATCCACTCTTACCTCACTCGTTAACAAGACTCCAAGGTACTTGAACTCCTTCACGTGGGGCAGGGTCTCTTCTCAACCCGGAGATGGCACTCCACCCTTTTCCGGGTGAGAACCAAGGACTCGGACTTGGAGGTGCTTATTCTCATCCCAGTCGCTTTACACTCGGCTGAGAACCGATCCAGTGAGAGCTGAAGATCCTGGCCAGATGAAACCATCGGGACCACATCATCTGCAAAAAGCAGAGACCTAATCCTGCAGCCACCAAAAACGGATCCCCTCAATTATGAAAAAAATGTTGTCCATAAATGTTATGAACAGAATTGGTGACAAAGGCATCCTTGGCGGAGTCCAACCCTCTCTGGAAACGGGTCTGACTTCCTGCCAGCAATGCGGACCAAGCTTTGACACTAATCATACAGGGAGCAGACCGCCACAATCAGACAGTCCGATACCCCATACTCTCGGAGCACTCCCCACAGGATGTCCCGAGGGACACGGTCGAATGCCTTATCCAAGTCCACAAAGTACATGTAGACCAGTGGCGTGCGGTGAGGTTAATGTCTGGTGAGGCACTGCATCATCACAGTCAGATTTATAAACATATGAACCCTAAATAGTATCTTATTCACCATGTGATTGGCAGCAGTTAACGGGTTATGTTTAAAAGCTCATACCAGCATTCTTTACACAACTGTAGCACACAAAAAAGCACATTTAATAAAAAAAACATTATTATGGTCTTACCTTTCCTGCTGGACATCCACACAGCCAGCCTTTTCGTGTGTACCACGCCGTTTGAAAAGAACGGGTCTTCTGTCCCGAAGTCAAAAGCAAACCTTTTAGCTCCGGCGTTGGTCTACCTTAAATTATTACCTCCTGCTTCGATTGAAAGTCCAGTTTAGAAAACTGTTTTATTTTACATATGTAATCCTCCGTGTTTTTAATAAAAGTCCAGGCAAGAGGAAATAAACAATCGCTTGCAAACTTTTTTTTTTTTCTTCTTCTGCGGCCGAGGAATGATCTCTGGGATCACTACCGCCCTCTACCACCAGGAGGCCGGATTACTGCGAGCCTCAACCACTACGTCTTTTGCAGCAGATTTATGAATGCTCAGCACAAGAAATACATTACACACATACAGTTTTTGACAAAATACACTGTACATCATAGTTTAGTTAGCTGATATAATTCATATAGCAATACAGTCTCACTGCACAGCAGCTCAGCAGTTAGCCGAGTCATTGTGCGTCATTGTGCATGTTGAGGCACAAATCAGTGACGTGCCTCAACTGGCTGTTGATCACCGCACCGTCTCTTCTCAGTATTTGAACCGCAAATGTGAAAATAAAAATAAAAATAATCTAAAACTGGTGAAGTTAAATGGAAAATAACTTTAGTATAATCACT
The DNA here is from genome assembly GCF_033978785.1 of Entelurus aequoreus. Classification (NCBI taxonomy): domain Eukaryota; kingdom Metazoa; phylum Chordata; class Actinopteri; order Syngnathiformes; family Syngnathidae; genus Entelurus; species Entelurus aequoreus. Next base: position 42,277,348 of record NC_084745.1, read on the forward strand.
GGATACATATAACAATTAAATTTTTTTTTTTTCTTTTTACATTTTTTTTCTTTCCATGATGGCAGGTGAGGCCCCGCCTCCCCTGCCTCTAGTGACTGCACGCCACTGATGTAGACTGGTTGGGCAAACTCCCATGCACCCTGAAGGACCCTGCCAAGAGTATAGAACTGGTCCACAGTTCCACGACCAGGACGAAAACCACACTGTTCCTCCTGATTCCGAGGTTCGGCTATGCGCCGTAGGCTCCTCTCCAGTACACCCGGATAGACCTTACCGGGAAGGCTGAGGAGTGTGATCCCACGATACAAACCCTCCGGTTACCCTTCTTAAAGAGAGGAACCACCACCCCGGAGGTACCGCCCCCGATGTCCACGCGATGTTGCAGAGTCTTGTCAACCTAGACAAACCCACAGCATCCAGAGCCTTAAGGAACTCTGGGCGGATCTCATCCACCCCCAGGGCTCGGCAACCTCTGCCCCAGAAATAGGAGAGCCCACCACAGATTCCTCAGGCACTGCTTCCTCATAGGAAGACGTGTTGGTGGGATTGAGGAGGTCTTCTAAGTATTCCCTAAACCGATCCACAACATCCGCAGTCAAGGTCAGCAGAACACCCTGATAACCCCCTAAATGCAATTGTGGGTAAAAACATCATACATATTTGGCATAATTAGTCAGAACATTTTAGGGAATCACTGTGAATATTATAGTATTCAGTAGAGAGATTAAAAAAAGGTATCACCACAAAAATCAAGTGGTGTCCTCGATAAATGACCCCCAAAATGTATTCATGCATTAGTGGGTTAAGCTGAAACATAATAATACAACAGATTAAACAAGCTCACTGATATATTTTGAGCAAAGGACAACTGAATGAGAGAAAATGTTTTACCTTGATTTTTGGCTTATGGTTTTCCCAAATTGAGGTAATTTCAAGTGTCGACCATTAATGCCCTCTGTGTTGTCTTTGTTCAATGTTTTGACTAGGACAGTCAAATATGCATTAATAACCTGCCATAAAGACAACACTGGGTGAAAAAAAGTTTTGCAATATGAAATATTGAGAAAGTCTATCATGTACAATAAAATATGCGTCATTATGCGTCATACTTGCAACAATTATAATGTTGAAGTCTCACCTTACTTTCCAGCTGTCGCTGTGGAGCAGTTTTATGTGTGTCATTATACAAGAGGTTGATTTCACCATTAAAAGGGTATTTCAGCCAGTAAACAATAGATACTTGATTTTGGTATATGTAATACTCATAAGGGTATTCTAGTAAAATATGCAGAGATGAGATGTGTCATAATCAAAATATTACCTGAAATGAATTTTTGGCAGCAGCAAAGTGGCCGTTTGGGTAGTTTTTAGCTTCGTAAAGGGGTGGTATTTGATTGGCACAATATAATGCATTACATGTAATTATGTTCTACTTGGTCTATTGACATGATAGTAGGCTATATGATTTATGCATAACGTGTTTTTTGCGTAAAGTGGGTTGGCTCATAGAATTGCACTCTGCACTGAAAGATGGTGATGTGTGTACATCAGGGGTGTCCAAAGTGCGGCCCGCAGCTAATTGTTTACCGGCCCGCCACACATTCTGGAAATACTATTGTAAAAATAATAAAGAACATTAAAAAAAGTGGAATGAGGTGAAATCTAATGAGAAAAAGTAGCAATGTTGACACAAAAGCTGCCATGCAGGCTGTTTTTTTGCTTTTGTCTTTCTTTCTTTTTCTTTTTTTGCCATTGCTCAAAAAAAAAATAATGACAAAAAATCCATGAATTATTTTCAGGGCTCCAATTACTTCAAATATTTCACTTTAAAATGTTTTATGTGGTAAATATTGCATATATTGTGCAGTAGCCATATAAAAACATCAAAGTTTTCTTTGACAAAAGCGCATAAAACAAACAAAATAATAGTTCCAGCCTAAAATCGACAGATATATCTGAAGTTGATCTCGTAACTTAAGTGTTGAAAGTAAAAGAAAAACCTTATAAAAATGTATCACTTTATGAGTGGGGCACCCTTTGGATCCCAAATATATTTAGTGATTTTTTATTTATCTTTTCACTGTGATTACTCAAAAATATGAAATAATTAAAATCAATGTTGTCCTGCATTATTGATATTTTAGGCCTCTAATTACTAAATACTGCATATTTCAGTTTTACTATAAAAAAAACTAAGTTGTTTTTGACAGAAAAGCCATAAAACATTTTTTTTAATTTGTAATACTTTATATCAACTTGAAGTTGATATAGAGATTTACTGCAAGTGTTCAATACTTTAAAAAAAATTAAAATCTGACTCATTTTTAACATTTTAATGACTGAGACCCTTTATGGTCCCCGGGACCCCTAAAGGTAAAATAAATTTAAAAAATCCATATATTTTGTTATGGTTTGAAAATAAAAAATATGAAAATGGCCCCCACATGCTTTAATTTTTCCGTGAGCGGCCCTCAGTGGAAAAAGTTTGGACACCCCTGGCGTACAGGGAAGAGAATGCAGTGCGTCAGGTGGATGCAACATGGGGTTATGCTGAACGAAATGTGGCGGTCAGTTCACTGTTGGCCTTGGCTTGCCATCAAAGTAGGCCTATGCGATATATAATATACTATATATTATTATATATAATTATTTAGATGGTGGTCCGTGCAGTCAAACTACACATTTTAGCAGAGTAATGCCAACAATCCGTCCCGACTCCCGAATAAAATATTGCTGCGTATCTTTACAAATACATTTGGCTAATCGACATCAGTATAATGTGGCATAAGTACTTAGTAAACCATCTTGCAAGAAGCATAAACAAGAGAAACCAACAGCGTAGGACTCGTCAATTTGCCATTTGAAGTTCTTTGGAGTAGGATTCAGATTCTGCTGCGTATCTGGCAATTAAGGAAAGTGGGAGGGGACTACAGAAATTTGACCGTGATTGCAGTATCATTCCTGGCCACATTACTACATATGGCACCTTTAACTAAATATATACAAAACCCAAAACCAGTGAACTCAGCACGTTGTGTAAATTGTAAATGAAAACCGAATACAATGATTTGCAAATCCTTTTCAACTTCTACTCATTTGAATAGACTGCAAAGATAAGATATTTAATGTTCGAACTGAGAAACTTAATTCTTTTTTTGCAAATAATCATGAACTTAGAATTTAATGGCAGCAACACATTGCAAAAAAGTTTGCTCAGGGGCATTTTTACCACTGTGCTACATGGCCTTTCCTTTTAACAACATCCGTCAGTAAACGTTTGAGAACTGAGGAGACCAATTTTTGAAGCTTTTCCCATTCTTGCTTGATGTACAGCTTAAGTCGTTCAGCAGTTCGGGGTCTCCGTTGTGGTATTTTATGCTTCATAATGCGCCACACATTTTCAATGGGAGACAGGTCTGGACTAAATAAGCAGGGGCATCCATGAAAAAGACATTGCTTGGATGGCAATACATACTGCCTTCACAGATGTTTAAATGACCCATGCCTTGGGCACTAATACACCCCCTTACCATCACAGATGCTGGCTTTAGAACTTTGCGCCTATAACAGTCCGGATGGTTATTTTCCTCTTTGGTCTGGAGGACACGATGTCCACAGTTTCCAAAAACACTTTAAAATATGGACTCGTCAGACCACAGAACACTTTTCCACTTTGCATCAGTCCATCTTAGATGAGCTCGGACCCAGCGAAGCCGGCGGCGTTTCTGGGTGTTGTTGATAAATGGCTTTTGCTTTGCATAGTAGAGTTTTAACTTGCATTTACAGATGTAGTGACGAACTGTAGTTACACGACAGGTTGAAAAGGATTTGCAAATCATTGTATTCTGTTTTTATTTACTATTTACACAACGTGCCAACTTCACTGGTTTTGTTTTTTTGCAAAAATATACACTGCTCATGAAAAACAAAATGACGAGGATGACTTGTCGGAGTTTTACTGACTCTTAAAGGCCTACTGAAACCCACTACTACCGACCACGCAGTCTGATAGTTTATATATCAATGATGAAATCTTAACATTGCAACACATGCCAATACTTATAAAGTGCAATTTTAAATTTCCTGCGACACTTCCGGTTGAAAACGTCTATGTACGATGACGTATGCTCGTGACGTCACGGAGAGAACGGAAGTATTCGGACCCCATTGAATCCAATACAAAAACGCTCCGTTTTCATCCCAAAATACCACAGTATTCTGGACATCTGTGTTGGTGAATCTTTTACAATTTGTTTAATGAACAATGGAGACTGCAAAGAAGAAAGCTGTAGGTGGGATCGGTGTATTAGCGGCCGGCTGCAGCAACACAACCAGGAGGATTTTGAGTTGGATAGCAGACGCGCTAGCCGCCGACCTCACCTTGACTTCCTCCGTCTCCGGGCCGCCGACCGCATCGTTGATCGGGTGAAGTCCTTTGTCGCTCCGTCGATTGCTGGAACGCAGGTGAGCACGGGTGTTGATGAGCAGATGAGGGCTGGCTGGCGTAGGTGGATAGCTAATGTTTTTAGCATAGCTCTGTGAGGTCCCGTTGCTAAGTTAGCTTCAATGGCGTCGTTAGCAACAGCATTGTTAAGCTTCGACAGCGAAAACATATACGTCCAGCACTGCACGCTAGTCCTTCACTCTCACGTTCCTCATCCACAAATCTTAATGGGGTAATCGTCGCTTTTCTCGGCCCGAATCTCTCTCGCTGCATTGTAAACAATAGGAACATATAAACAGCCCTTCCTCCTGTGACGTCACGCTACTTCCGGTATAGGCAAGGCTTTTTTTTTTATCAGCGACCAAAAGTTGCGAACTTTATCGTCGTTGTTCTCTACTAAATCCTTTCAGCAAAAATATGGATCGGATAGAATGGATCTGCTATCCCCGTTTAAATAAAAACAATTCATTTCATTTGGCCTTTAATCCCAGTACTGATTGTTGTTGGAATATTTTATTAACTAACATTGGCTTCTGCATACATTCACAGCTTGTTTAATGTGGTTCTGTCATGTTCCTCGACCTTAGGAAGAACTTCATACTCGACAGACAAGCGCTAAAATTTTTCAACTGACACGACTCTTGCCCGTAAAACGGTCTTCTCCGGGGGCTGATATTTGCTTGATTATTCTGCTTTTCATCCTCTCAAGGTTCTCTTTCATCGATCTGTCCTCTAGCAGGCTGAGGTGAAATAGTGCATTACTCCAGGATTATGTTACATATCCATGTTGCTGTCTCGGCAGTGTTGAATATTATTAAAAGTGACATAATTGGGAGAATTGGGATAAGAATGCCAGGAGAGAGAAGTACGTCTCCAGAGGCTAAGCCCATAAACTAATCTAATCATTTTTAATGTGTTTGTTGACTGTCTAAATTCAATGACTAAGACAAAACTTCTTAAATTTACAGAATGTCATGGTAACAATATTGACAATAAAACGAAATAACTCGTTATTACCGTCCTTTGGGGATCGTAATAATCTAATTCTGTTAAGAGGGAGGCAGAAAACATCAATTTTCTTCTGTGTATTTGGGTTGCAGAGGCAGCAGTCTCATTAGGGAAGCAGACTTCCCTGTATACAGCTCTATCAGGAGAAAAACCAAGGCGTTCCTCGGCCAGCTGCCAGACGTTAACCGTCTAAAATAGATGTCAAAGCCACCTCAGCTGGCTCCTCCCGGATGATCAAACCCCTCAGCATATCTGTAAGAGTCCTACTACCCTGCTTGTGTCTGCTTGTATTTGTGATGTTGCCGTTTAGGTCACTACCCAAAACTTGTGACCTAGAGTGAAGGTAGAAAAACATACACTATATTGCCAAAAGTATTTGGCCACCCATCCAAATGATCAGAATCAGGTGTCCTAATCACTTGGCCCGGCCCCAGGTGTATACAATCAAGCACTTAAAGGCCTACTGAAACCCACTACTACCGACCACGCAGTCTGATAGTTTATATATCAATGATGAAATCTTAACATTGCAACACATGCCAATACGGCCGGGTTAACTTATAAAGTGCAATTTTAAATTTCCCGGAGAACTTCTGGTTGAAAACGTCTATGTATGATGACGTATGCGCGTGACGTCAATGGTTGAAACGGAAGTATTCGGACACATTGTATCACAATACAAACAGCTCTGTTTTCATCGCAAAATTCCACAGTATTCTGGACATCTGTGTTGGTGAATCTTTTGCAATTTGTTTAATGAAAAATGAAGACAGCAAAGAAGAAAGTTGTAGGTGGGATCGGTGCATTAGCGGCTGGCTGCAGCAACACAACCAGGAGGACTTTGACTTGGATAGCAGACGCGCTATCCGACGCTAGCAGCCGACCGCATCGATGATCGGGTGGAGTCCTTCGTCTCGCCGTCGATCGCTGGAACGCAGGTGAGCACGGGTGTTGATGAGCAGATGAGGGCTGGCGTAGGTGGAGCGCTAATGTTTTTATCATAGCTCTGACGAGGTCCCGTAGATAAGTTAGCTTCAATGGCGTCGTTAGCAACAGCATTGCTAGGCTTCGACAGGCGGCACACCATTAACCGTGTGGTTACAGGTCCAGATTTTGGTAGTATTGTTGATCTTCTGTCTATCCTTCCACCCGAAGACCCCAATGACATACTTACCCTCCCTTTCACCACTCCACACCGACTGCTACCGTCAAGATTGTTCCTACTTACCAAAGGGATTGAAACATCTAGTTCTATTTGCTTTACTATCCTTCCAGTCAGGGGCTTATTTATTTTGTTTCTATCTGCATTTAAGCACGATGCTATCACGTTAGCTCCGTAGCTACAGTGCTTCGCCGATGTATTGTCGTGGGGATAAAAGTCACTGTGAATGTCCATTTCGCGTTCTCGACTCTCATTTTCAAGAGGATATAGTATCCGAGGTGGTTTGAAATAAAAATCCGGGATCCACAATAGAAAAAGGAGAGAGTGTGGAATCCAATGAGCCCTTGTACCTAAGTTACGGTCAGAGCGAAAAAAGATACGTCCTGCACTGCACTCTAATCCTTCACTCTTACGTGCCTCATCCACAAATCTTTCATCCTGGCTCAAATTAATGGGGTAATCGTCGCTTTCTCGGTCCAAATCGCTCTCGCTGCTGGTGTAAACAATGGGGAAATGTGAGGAGCCTTTCAACCTGTGATGTCACGCTACTTCCGGTAAAGGCAAGGCTTTTTTATCAGCGACCAAAACTTTATCGTCGATGTTCTCTACTAAATCCTTTCAGCAAAAATATGGCAATATCGCGAAATGATCAAGTATGACACATAGAATGGATCTGCTATCCCCGTTTAAATAAGAACATTTCATTTCAGTAAGCCTTTAAGTCGTATGGCATATGCAGAAGCCACTCACAATAGAGGTTTGACCTCCACATCTTTGTGCGACTGTGGAGGAATGTTCAACCAGAAAATGTTCAAAATTGTATGACCTTCCGCTTTCATGGCACACTTGAAACTCTGTTCAAAAATATTTGACAGTTTTGTCAAAACATCCAGCAACCTTCTTCAGATGTGAACTGCATAAAACAGGGCTTCCACAAAGTATGTGTAAGGAAACCACGCAAATGAGAGCATGCAGAAAAACTCCAGAACATTAAAACTTGTTGTACTCTGTGTACTTACTGTATTGGACCACCGATATCGTAGACTGGTATTATGCCTGATGAGTATTATTATTGTCCAAATGACCAATAAGTTATCATCTGTTTTTTCCCCAATTTTAAGTCCTTTTGATTATTAGTGTCAGGCGGTATTGACAGGAAGACAAAGTATCTGCATACAGTTCCAGCAAGTGTATTCCATGCTTAATGGAAAGCAATCTGATGTTTGGCTGATCAATATGCGCGGGCGTTTTGTTAGGAAGGCAGGATGTCAATAGACATCAAACTCTCCTTGGATGTGCTCCACATGTGAAATTAAGTTTGCGGTCTTGTCATGTGAGATGCGCAACGTAGGGTTAAATATACTCCGAGGCTGATGAAGGTCATGTGGTATGCACTCAATGTAACATGTACAGTATGTACTGACTAACTAAGCTAAGCATATCTGTATCTAATGTTCATGGACTTTCCTATAAAAACATGATGGGATAACAACTTGGAGAGGTATAGGGTTAGGGATTCGCTTGTATTGTGCTTGATCCCCTACCAATCAGCAAATATTCTGACCCCCCCAACCAGTTTTGTGCCCATTAAACATACATTATTACTGACCCTTTTAGAACGTACTCCTAATCTCAACTCGAAAATAACCTGTGACTAAATTAATCTCTTTTACAGTTGTCCCTGACTGTGGTTAACAAACTAGGGAAGTAGGATTATAATGGATAAATCGAATATTTTCACAGTTAGCACAAACAAACTGTTTACGACCTTCTGAATAGGTTTTTAACATAAATAGAGCTCTCTGACATAACACCCATATAGTGACCTTTACACTTGTTTCACCCAATATAGTAATCTTGAGTGTTTTCTACTGTACTCACTGGTAGCCCGGTGAATCCTCCAAGCGTCATTGCTATGGCCATCACCCAGTCACCACAACATGACACTACATGGAAATACTTTATCACATCCTGGCTAATTAGAACTGAACTTGGTCAACTTGACAGTCGCAGCTACAACATTCAGCCGTGTCATTAGTAGGGCTGCGAGAGATAAACCGTTGCGACTGAAAATCCGCTTTGACAAGCGAACGATTTGGCTGCATCGGTAGCAGCCATTACAGTCATTAAAAATCAGCTACGTACTGTATTTTTAGGTTAATCGAGTGTGAACACATGTACCTGTATCACGCGAGACTTGCAATTAGTTGACAGTTTGTCTTTAAAACAACACAAGAGCCAGGAATGTCGACCAAATGATTCATACGCAGGTTCCTTTAACTTGCCTTACTAAAGACGAGAATAGATGTAAAAGAAGCGCTGACCACTGATGTCTTTGCGAGCAAGCTAGCAGCTAACGCTCCTTCACAGTTCAAAGCTGCTTCTAAATCAGCAATACTTGCCTCCAAGGCAGCAAAGCAAATAAGCCACATTTCTTACAAATATCACTGAAGGATGAAAACAGATAAACGTGCAACACTACACATCGTAGGAGGATACAATAAGCCATGCTAACTGGCGCTAACAGCGGTCGGCGCATCGACGCAATTGTCGAAAATAACGATACCAAGTATTGTAAGGTCAATACTACAGTGATTAGATCACTATTGATACCCCTAAATCTTTATCGTTTTTATTTACAAACTCAGGAAATAAGTCCCTAGAAACAAAAACCAAAGGATTTAAATCTGAGCCAACAGTAGGAACTCATTTAAATATTTAATTGATACTGTTACACCTCCATCCTGTGTTTTTCCAGTAATAATTGTGATCAAAAATGTTATAATTTAATGATCTTGAACATTGTGAGACTCAGCATTGGTATGACTGATACTGCCCTATTGGAGCCAATTTCTAGTACCACCCAAAACTAATGTAGAATAGAATAAAATAGAATAGAAAGTACTTTATTGATCCCTGGGGGAAATTCAGCACCACAGTTTGCTCACAATAGACAAGAATAATAATACATAATATAATATATATAATATATTATATATACAATATATAAATAATATACATATATTCTACATATACTCTACATTTAAGTGCAGTCAAGTATAGTCAAAGTATTGAAACAACAGACGAAAAAGTATTTTACGTTTTAACAGGATTGTAGATAGAGCCTTTTTATAACCGGAAATAACTAGCTATTAACAGTAAATGAACACGTAGGTTTTTATATGTTTGATAAAATAATATAACAGGAAATGACACAATATTACTGCATGCCAAATTTTTTAACCCGTTTTCAAATGGTATTATTATTATTATTTAAATGCCAAATAAAGCATTGTTTAAGATAAAGATTTTAGCACCCTTACCTGGCTGCGGAGGTTCCTTAGGAAATTGTAGTATGGGGACCCAGAATTTGTCGCTGCGGCGCTGTTTTCAGGGTATTAAATCGATTGCTACTGGACTGTACACTTTGTCTTGGAGGACGTTTGACGTACTCATCGAAGTATTCTTCATCAGTTCATGCTCACAGATTTAGATTGAGCAGATCTACCGTATTTTTCGGACTATAAGTCACAGTTTTTTTCATAGTTTGGCCGGGGGTGCGACTTACACTCAGGAGCGACTTATGTGTGAAATTATTAACACGTAACCGTAAAATATCAAATAATATTATTTAGCTCATTCACGTAAGAGACTAGACGTATAAGATTTCATGGGATTTAGCGATTAGGAGTGACAGATTGTTTGGTAAACGTACAGCATGTTCTATATGTTATAGTTATTTGAATGACTCTTACCATAATATGTTACGTTAACATACCAGGCACGTTCTCAGTTGGTTATTTATGCCTCATATAACATACACTTATTCAGCCTGTTGTTCACTATTCTTTATGTATTTTAAATTGCCTTTCAAATTTTTATTCTTGGTGTTGGGTTATATCAAATACATTTCCCCCAAAAATGCGACTATACTCCAGTGCGACTTATATATGTTTTTTTCCTTCTTTATCATGCATTTTCGGCTGGTGCGATTTATACTCCGGAGCGACTTATACTCCGAAAAATACGGTAGTCTGAGTGCTTGGAGTATAGGTCCTGGCACAAGCATAAATAGCTTTGTTCTTTTGTGGTGTAAAAACAATTATTGTCTAAATTAGAGATGACCGTTAATGGCTTTTTTGCCGATATCCGATATTCCGATATTGTCCAACTCTTAATTACCGATTCTGATATCAACCGTTTCCGAAATATTCAGTTGTGGAATTAACACATTATTATGCCTAATTTTGTTGTAATGCCCCGCTGGATGCATTAAACAATGTAACAAGATTTTCCAAAATAAATCAACTCAAGTTATGGAAAAAAATGCCAACATGGCACTGCCATATTTATTATTGAAGTGCATTATTTTTTGAACATGCCTCAAAACAGCAGCTTGGAATTTGGGACATGCTCTCCCTGAGAGAGCATGAGGAGGTTGAGGTGGGTGGGGTTGGGGGGGCGGGGTTGAGGTGGAGCGGTAGGGGGTAGCGGGGGGTGTATATTGTAGCGTCCCGGAAGAGTTAGTGCTGCAAGGGGTTCTGGGTATTTGTTCTGTTGTGTTTATGTTGTGTTACGGTGCGGATGTTCTCCCGAAATGTGTTTGTCATTCTTGTTTGGTTTGGGTTCACAGTGTGGCGCATATTTGTAACAGTGTTAAAGTTTTTTATACGGTCACCCTCAGTGTGACCTGTATGGCTGTTGACCAAGTATGCCTTGCATTAACTCGTGTGTGTGAAAAGCCGTAGATAATATGTGATTGGGCCGGCACGCATAGGCAGTGACTTTAAGGTTTATTGGCGCTCTGTTCTTCTTCCTACGTCCGTGTACCACTCCGTACAGCGACATTTTAAAAAAAGTCATAAATTTTACTTTTTGAAACCGATTCCGATATGTTCCGATATTACATTTTAAAGCATTTACCGGCCGATAATATCAGCCGTCCGATATTATCGGACATCTCTGGTCTAAATAAAAAAATTGTAACAGTAGAATCCAATCCTACGTACACTCTAGGCAATCTTATCGAATCGTTTGTACCCAAATAGAATTTTATTAAATTGTTCTGTTTTTAAAATATACCGTTCTTGAATGGTATCGTAACAAATCATCCATCACAAAGAGATGTACAACCCTAATTGTTATTTCATATCGCTCATGCCAAAGGTTCACCAATTTCATGTGGCGTTGATGATGTCAACGATGAAGTGGATCAACAGAGTTCCTCACCACTTAGCATTGCCCTGACAGCTTCTGATAGCTAATAGCAGTCTTGTTAGCGTTAACTGGCATGCCAGTACAGGTGCATCTCGTGTTTTGTCCTTTGTAATCGCTCGTGTCAAAGTCTCACCAATGTGGAGATGTCACTGATGAGGCAAGAGTGGAAGATGAAGTACATTAAATAGTTGTTCCGCCAAAAGTTGATCAACGTTCTTATCACAGTAAAGATAGTGTGGTGAATTATACCATGTACCATTTTCTTATTATTCTGAGCTGGCATGTGTTTCTATTTGGTCACAGAATCTTTTAGAGGATTATTCTACTAAGTTCAAAAGTGCACATGTCTATCACAAACTCTCCACAGAGTGGTGGGTCTTTCCTCCAGGAAATTGTAATCCTACACTAATGCAGGTTTGTATTTTAGGAGTAATAATAAAGAGTAATAATAAATACATTAGCAACATCTGGTAGGAAGCCCCCACAGGTAGGAGTAGAGGATAGGGATCGCAGGTCAGCCAATTCGAACTGATCAGAGGAATAATGTCAAGGAAAGATTGACTGGCCAGACTGACCGGCTCCAAGGCTAGAACTACAAAGAGTAAGGGTATTCGTATGAAAGGTATTTAAGGACGGTTTTTCAAGAAGAAAGCAGAAGAGTGATCAGGCTCATACTCTTTCTCCTGGAGCTGCAGCTCCAGTCTGAGGCTCTCTGGAACAAATAAAGCTTTTTGTTTGACGATTCCTCATTGGCGTCTTCTTGGCTCATCACTCATCACACGACCATCAAATATACAAAAATGGTGCCAAAATTAGCCGCCGTGTTGTCGTCAGTATTGTTTACCCTTAACCCGCAAATGTAACTCCCGTTTGGTAAATATTTTCATCGATCGCCACAATATAATAATAGAAAATAAGATAAATACAACACTGTAATCCAGTACATATACGACAAAAATAAAGGTTAATTAAACACCTAATTTAAGCCAACCATATGTAATTTGACAGAAAGAATAGAAAAAAAAATCTGCAATGAAGCTGCAATATTTGAGGAGTGATGTGGCGAGGGACGACAGTATTCAAACGTTTCCACCATTATGGGCAAGACTAAAGAGCCAAAAGACCCAAGAGGCAAGACTGGAATGTGCTCAAAAATCATTAGTTAGAAGCGTAGTAAGAAAGAAACCACCGCTGGCTGAATAATTTAGAACTGGACGAAATACAAAGCAACTGACAATCGCCCCCTGTTCTGAAACGCCATGCAATATTTCAACTGGCGGGTAAGGATGACTGTGAGAAAGGTTAAGGACCAGCCCAGAATGACAAAGGAGGAGATGGTTAACGACCTCAAAGGATTCAGACTTACACACTGCATTGTAATGGATTGAGATCATGCAGTTGCCGCAAGGAGCCCTGAACATTGGTAGATATGAAAAACACCAACCTATTTATTAATAACCGTCAGGAATTGACTTGTACTGTTTTTAAATGCCTACTGAAACCCACTACTACCGACCACGCAGTCTGATAGTTTATATATCAATGAGGAAATCTTAACATTGCAACACATGCCAATACGGCCGGGTTAGATTAGTAAAGTGCAATTTTAAATTCTCCGCGAAATATCCTGCTGAAAACGTCTCGGTATGATGACGTTTGCACGTGACGTCACGGATTGTAGCGGACATTTTGGGACACCATTGTGGCCAGCTATTAAGTCGTCTGTTTTCATCGCAAAATTCCACAGTATTCTGGACATCTGTGTTGGTGAATCTTATGCAATTTGTTTAATGAACAATGGAGACAGCAAAGAAGAAAGCTGTAGGTGGGAAGCGGTGTATTAGCGGCCGGCTGCAGCAACACAAACACGTAGCCGGTGTTTCATTGTTTACATTCCTGAAAGATGACAGTCAAGCTTTACCATTGGTCTGTGGAGAACTGGGACAACAGAGACTCTTACCAGGAGGACTTTGAGTTGGATACGCATGCTTGTGGAGATGGGACAACAGAGACTCTTACCAGGAGGACTTTGAGTTGGATACATGCTACCGTGAGTACGCAGCTGCGGCTTCCAAACATTTGATCGCTTGCCCGTACGTGCGTGCCGCTATGTGCATGTCACGTACGTAACTTTGGGGAAATATATGTGCTGTATGAACTTTGCGGAGGTGAACAGTACTTTGGGCTGTGGGATTGAGTGTGTCGTGCGGGTGTTTGATTTGTATTGGCGGGTTATATGGACGGGAGGGGGGAGGTGTTTGTTATGCGGGATTAATTTGTGGCATATTAAATATAAGCCTGGTTGTATTGTGGCTAATAGAGTATATATATGTCTTGTGTTTATTTACTGTTTTAGTCATTCCCAGCTGAATATCAGGTCCCACCCGCCTCTCACAGCATCTTCCCTATCTGAATCGCTTCCACTGCCCTCTAGTCCTTCACTCTCACTTTCCTCATCCACAAATCTTTCATCCTCGCTCAAATTAATGGGGAAATCGTCGCTTTTTCAGTCCGAATCACTCTCGCTGCCTGTGGCTATGATTGTAAACAATGTGCAGATGTGAGGAGCTCCACAACCTGTGACATCACGCTACTTCCGGTACAGGCAAGACTTTTTTATCAGCGACCAAAAGTTGCGAACTTTATCGTCGATGGTCTCCACTAAATCCTTTCAGCAAAAATATGGCAATATCGCAAAATGATCAAGTATGACACATAGAATAGATCTGCTATCCCCGTTTAAATAAGAAAATCTCATTTCAGTAGGCCTTTAAAGGGCGTCTTTTATGATTCTCGTCTTTTCTGACTTATAAATGTTGTTACAATGTTGGATACTTGTAAATTTCCTTCCCCTCAGCTCCAGGCTGTGAGACAGTTACAGCCTTATGTTATTTATTTATTTCTAACATGTCCTGTCTAGCCTTTTAGGCAAATCATATTATTGATATACTCTGCATCCATCGTACCGGTCACCCAAAGGGGGGTCCCCGAATCTGCGGTGCCTTCCAAGGTTTCTCGTTGTCCCCATTGGGTTGAGTTTTTTCTTGCCCGAGGATGTCTTTATGGTTTGTGCAGCCATTTGAGACATTTGTGATTAAGGGCTATTTTAAGTAAACTTTGATTGATTGACGTAGATGCCCATATCTGTTGTACAGATTTACTTTACCAAAGAAAAGTGTGGGATACTTCTCTTGTTGACTTATTTGTATCTGACTTTATTACATTTATTTATGTTTGGCACAGGCGGACCGGAGTAGGAAGGGATTGACAGAAGAAAAAACGGAAGACCGAGGGGGAAATTGCGGGGAAAAGAGGGGGATAAAACAACAATAGAACATCAGCAAATATATGTACAAATATGATAGGAAAAGTGATAGCGTAGCAGTTAGTGAAGTAGATAGTAATAAAGAAATGACAATGAATATTATTGCACTACATATGGAGCAATACAAATACTGATAGAAATAACACTATTTATAATGAATAATAACAATCATTATCAACTATACAATTGTTTCAAATGCAACAATACATATATGTAATGAAAACTTGACAAGAGGACTATATTAACCTTATAGATTGTTATAGTAAAAATAGGTTAAACTTTATCAGTGTGCCGTGTTTTACCCAGTTTCCCCTAGGGGAACAACGTTAATATATGTTTGATGAAACGTGATTATATGCATGAGTGTATGTATGCATATGTGTCAGGTTCAAACACTGATGACATCCATTAAACAAGACAAAAAGGCAAGGAATCAAACAGAGACATAATTAAATTTGGACTCAATTGAGGAGATGCCGTGTCAACACTGTAACCTCTACAGTGTCACCCAAGCACTGACGAAAAAGGTTTTCGTCTCCTCTTTTATTTAAATATTCAATGTTTACACAACAACACATGTCTCAGCAGGAATGGGAAGTATGTAAAACAGTCATTGTTTTCGGTCACATTGAAGACAAAAGAAGAGGATGTCTCAGGCTTGGGCTCGTCCTGGATCCAGCTGGGGCAGGTTTTTGAGGACAACGGATAACACCTCCCGTCTCCTTCCATCGTATACCGCGGAATCTTCCAAGACTTTTGCTTGGTACAACAAAGACATCTCTCATCTGCTAACTGGAAACCCAGAGAGCGGAAAGTTTTTTGATAATTTACATACAATTTTTCTGACAATATGTGCTTGTATATGTACAGTATGTATGTTTGTTTGTACAGTGAGTGTGCGTGTGGATGTTTGCACCTTGTGTGTGTATGTACTGTATTTGTGTATGTACGTGCAAGCATATGTACCTATGTGTATATACAGTGTGTGTGAATAATTATGGGTATGTGGCATGTGCAAATGTATGTATTGGGGCGGTATAGCTCGGTTGGTAGAGTGGCCGTGCCAGCAACTTGAGGGTTCCAGGTTCGATCCCCGCTTCCGCCATCCTAGTCACTTCCGTTGTGTCCTTGGGCAAGACACTTTACCCACCTGCTCCCAGTGCCACCCACACTGGTTTAAATGTAACTTAGATATTGGGTTTCACTATGTAAAAGTGCGTTGAGTCACTAGAGAAAAGCGCTATATAAATATAATTCACTTCACTTCACTTATGTATGTGTGTTTGAATGTACAGTATATTTTTCTCCCAAAGTACGGCCCCAGCCACCCAGAGAGTCCAACCCTAATCAGCAGGTGCGGTACCCGTGGAGCAAGGGACCACTGGCCCTACGCAGGCACGCTGGCCGGCCAGCAACAGGATTCTGAAAACCGGGCCCACCGTTCAGCCAGGCAGTCCAGCGGCAGGCCGTAGACAGACGCGCCCAGTAGAGGACAAGACACGTGAGAAGCAGGAGACAAACAGTCCTTAAGCCGACAAGAAACCATGCCCCACGTGAGCAGAAAGACAGGACGCCTCGTCCCGAGGGGTCCAGAGACTCCCCGCATCCCCACAAGCAACCAGGCCGCCACGAGCCCAACCCCACCCAGGAGAGCCCGGCGGGGCCCACCCCAGGCTGCCCCACTCAAGTCAGCCACAACAGGACCGCCCAGAACGGAGCTCCGGGAACCACTCGTCCCACTTGCAGGGACCCCAACGATGGAGTTGGAACATCCACTAACTCCATCGGAGCCTCCGACTAAGGAAGAAAAAAAACAAAAAACGGTTTTGTTTACTATTTGGCGGGCATCCAAGACGGGCATCCAGACACGCACTCCGTCTGCAGCAGCCCGAGACGCCGATTCCTGTGGGGCAAACCAAACGCCAACATGCAATAGACTTCAACGCCACCTCCCACCAAGAAACTCTATTCCCCAATCCAAACCCGCACAAACACACCACCGCCCAAACAACCGAGCCACAACTCACACCAAACAAAAAGGCTGCACTGCCCCCGCACCGAGCCATTGATACAAACCCCACAGCGCGAAGCTGAAACAGACGGACACGGACCACGCCAAATAGTAAGCAAAACTCATGCGACACCACATCAACCAGACGGCAAACAACCAACCACCACGATCAAACAACTAAAACAAAAAAACACCACCTCAAAATTTCAAAAATAAGACAAAAATACAAAACCCAATGAACCCAGTGAAGTTGTCACATTGTGTAAATGGTAAATAAAAAACAGAATACAATGATTTACAATCCTTTTCAACTTATATTCAATTGATTAGACTGCAAAGACAAGATATTTAATGTTCGAACTGAGAAACTTTTGAAGCTTTTCAGGTGGAATTATTTCCTATTCTCGCTTGATGTACAGCTTAAGTTGTTCAACAGTCCGGGGGTCTCCGTTGTGGTATTTTAGGCTTCATTACGCGCCACACATTTTCAATGGGAGACAGGTCTGGACTACAGGCAGGCCAGTCTACTAACACGTGGCTTAACATTGTCTTGCTGAAATAAGGAGGGGCGTCCATGATAACGTTGCTTGGATGACAACATATGGTGCTCTAAAACCTGTACGTACCTTTCAGCATTAATGGTGCCTTCACATAAGTGTAAGTTACCCATGCCTTGGGAACTAATACACCCACATACCATCACAGATACTGGCTTTTGAACTTTGCGCTTATAACAGTCCGGATAGTTATTTCCCTCTTTGGTCCGAAGGACATGACGTCCAAAGTTTCCAAAAACAATTTGAAATGTGGACTCGTCAGACCACAGCACACTTTTCCACTTTGCTTCAGTCCATCTTAAATGAGCCCGGGCCCCGCGAAGCCGGCAGCGTTTCTGGGTGTTGTTGATAAATAGCTTTCGCTTTGCATAGTAAGAGTTTTAACTTGCCCTTACAGATGTTGCAATGAACTCTAGTTACTGACAGTGGTTTTCTGAAGTGTTCCTGAGCCCATGTGGTGATATTATTTACACAATGATGTCGCTTTTTGATGCAGGTACCACCTGAGGAATCGAAGGTCACGGGCATTGCCGCTTACGTGCAGTGATTTATCCAGATTCTTTGAACCTTTTGTATGATTTTATGGACCGTAGATGGTGAAATCCCCAAAGTCCTTGCAATAGCTGGTTGAGAAATGTTGTTCTTAAACTGTTTGACGATTTGCTCACGCATTTGTTCACAAAGTGGTGACCCTCGCCCCATCCTTGTTTGTGAATGACTGAGCATTTCATGGAAGCTGCTTTTATACCCAATCATGGCACCCACCTGTTCCCTATTAGCCTGTTCACCTGTGAGATGTTCCAAATAAGTGTTTGATGAGCATTCCTCAACTTTCTCAGTCTTTTTTGCCACTTGTGCCAGCTTTTTTGAAACATGTTGCAAGCATCAATTTCCAAATGAGCTCATATTTGCAAAAAAAAAACTACGTTTACCAGTTCGAACATTAAGTATCTTGTCTTTTCAATTGAATATAAGTTGAAAAGGCGTTTTGCAAATCATTGCATTCTGTTTTTATTTACGATTTACACAACGTGCCAACTTAACTGGTTTTGGGTTTTGTAAAAACATGAAGCCATAACAACACCCGATGACCCCTTCACCAACAAAGCCTACCGTGTGGCCACTCAACCCAGTAATACAACAAAAAAACACAGCCCGGCTCAAAGACCCTAACTTGTGCACATCCACCCCCTGAATAGACCCCCACAGCACAGCACCCCGCAGGCGCCTCAAGGCAAGCAGTTCTGTGTTATTTATTTTCATCTAATGTCCTCCCACCTGCTTTGATGTTTATAAAATACTTTTTTTTTTTTTTTTTGTCTTTATGACAGCTGGATCAGTACAAAATAGGGATTAGCCGTTAAACTGGGATGTAAACAGAAGCTGGCATTATGACTTGAAAACCACAAGCGAAGTGTTACCTCCTTATAAACGTGGCATGTGACACAAATGCTGCTAAAAACAGCCTTTTGTATGCAGCTTTGTATCAATCTGAGAGTGTGCAGGTGCTACTTATGTTGTTACTGAGTGAATGTATCTAATGTATATTATTTAGTTTTTACCCATGTCTGGAAAAAAATAGCAATGATGGTCTTCTTCAAAATGCATATTTAAACAGTGTACATTTTCAAAAGATAAAGTGCTACTCTTGCGAAGGGTGTGGCGTGGCTTCATTGGCAATTTGGGATCGCCCCCACAAACTAACATATTGCAGACATACACAGAAAATAAGTTATAAATGTGACTGTGGAGCAAAATTGACGCAAAATATAGACCACGGGGAAGTATTTCAAATGTAGATTTTTAAACCATCATAGGTACTTTTTAGGTTAAAGTGGAGTGGTAATTAAGTCGAGCTCATAATGCAATGCGTTGTCTGATCCCTCAGTTCC
Source organism: Entelurus aequoreus (assembly GCF_033978785.1). NCBI lineage: Eukaryota > Metazoa > Chordata > Actinopteri > Syngnathiformes > Syngnathidae > Entelurus > Entelurus aequoreus. Next base: position 42,296,964 of record NC_084745.1, read on the forward strand.
TGTTTTGTCCACCTCTGGGTTTGTTTTGGTTACCATGGGTACTAATTGGGTTCACCTTCCTCTGGTTAGTGGTCGGCACGCTCACCTGCTGTCGAGCACTAATCAGAGAGCTATTTATTCACCTTTCTCGCCACGCTCAGTCTGGCTTCGTTGTTTGCTATATGCGACAGTTTACGTTGGATAATTCCTGGTTTCCTAGTTAATGATTCCTCTGCTAAGTAGTTACCTTAGCTTCCCGTGCGATCGGCACGCTTTCCTTTTAGTTTTTCCTGTTTCTTTTTATGGTGTATGATATATGAGGAATAAATCATGTTCCCACCTGCACGCTTTGTCTGGAGTGGTCCGTCTGCATCCCGAGAGAGCGAACCCCGCAGTAAGATGCAACCCCCACGTGACAGAATGAAGCCAGCCAACTGTTCCCTCGCAATGGGCTCCGAGTAGGTGGACGCAGGTACGTGGAGGGTGTTTAAGGCGATGGAAGCGGAGACTCTCCGCTATACCCACGTGGAGCGCCAGGACTTAAATGTGGGGTCCTAACGGCTCGTTGGTTCCCATCGACCCGAGGACATCGCCGCCACGCCGCAGTACCAGACGCGCCGGCGAAGACTCAATCTCCTCCTCCGGAACACAGCATGCTACAAGCAGCCCAGTCATCCTCGCCGCCGAAGTGGGGTAATCCAATCAGTCACTTCGCCAAACAGTTCACAGACTGGGCTGTGATCAAGATAGAGACCCGCACTGATGACATCACGCCGCTGCGTTGTGATGACGTCAAAGAGCAGGATTATTTTTTGTCAAATTTATTCTGTCTGCCTCCCGCTAAGGACATTCATGCAACCAAAGCAGAATATCAAAATATTTTTTTACAGGCTCGCTCACCAGGTCAGTCACTATCCTCCAAGACTCAAGCTCCGCCCCCAAGGACTATAGCCCCGCCCACATCACAGACTTTTTCCTCCTGTCCTGCCACACAATCTCAGGTGGGGGGTGGAAAAATACTTTTTGGACAATTTAGAAAGGAGGAAAAGTCCACCCCCATCATAATCCCCCACCCACCTCCAAAAACGGTTCCAGATTGCACAGGAATCTTCTGGTATCCGCTTCCTGAGGGGGGTGTTCCTGCTCCAAGGCTGTCACCCGTTCCTGCTCCAAGGCTGGCACCTGTTCCTGCTCCACGGCTGGCACCGGTTCCTGCTCCACGGCTAGCACCGGTTCCTGCACCACGGCAGCCTCCTTCGCCTGCCGCTCAAGCTGCAGAGGTGCCTTCGTCTTCGGCAGGCCGTCCCACGGCGCCACCCTCATCTCCAGCGTCGTCGCCATCGCGACCTCCGGCTGGCCTGCAGCACAAGCGGCCATCAGGAGCCTGCACGCGGTGCCCTCAGTGGCCAATTAATGGACGCCATCCGAGCAAACAGCAGTGACGCCCACGACTTGGGCGTAGAACTCAAAGGCTGCTTAGGTTCTGGCGTCACTTGCGTCCACCTTCTCACCGGCCACGGATGTGGCTGTTCTGTGGTAGCCCGCCTCGCCTGCTGCAGCAGCGTTCCACTCACCGCCGCCACTTCACTTGTCCTCGGTGGATTCGGGGACACCTGGTTCCTGGGACTCTTGAACTTTTTTTTTTGTGGTATTCTGGGGACATCTGGCATCTGTCCTTAAGGGGGAGATACTGTCATGATCCGTGGCCCGGATCATGTTTTGTTTAGTCATGTTCTGTTAGTTTTGGACTCCCTTAGTTCGTGTTTTATGCACCTCTGGGTTTGTTTTGGTTACAATGGGTACTAATTGGGTTCACCTGCCTCTGGTTAGTAGTCTGTACGCTCACCTGCTGTCAAGCACTAATCAGAGAGTTATTTATTCACCTTTCTCGCCAAGCTCAGTCTGGCTTCGTTGTTTGCTGTATGCAACAGCATTGGGTAATTCCTGGTTACCTAGTTAATGATTCCTGTGCTAAGTAGTTACCTTAGCTTCCTGTGCGATCGGCACGCTTTCCTTTAGTTTGTTTCCTGTTTCTTTTTATGATGTATGATTTATGAGGAATAAATCATGTTCCCACCTGCACGCTTTGTCCGGAGTGGTCCTTCTGCATCCCGAGAGCACGAACCCCGCAGTAAGATGCGACCCCCACATGACAATGTGTAAGTAACATGCATCTATAAGTAATTGATTCTTATTTACAAACCCCAAAGCCAGTGAAGTTGGCACGTTGTGTAATTCGTAAATAAAAACAGAATACAATAATTTTCAAATCCTTTTCAACTTATATTCAATTGAATAGGCTGCAAAGACAAGATATTTAATGTTCGAACTGAGAAAGTTTTTTTTGTTGTTGCAAATAATCATTAACTTAGAATTTAATGGCAGCAACACGTTGCAAAAAAGTTGACACAGGGATTTTTACCACTGTGTTACATGGCCTTTCCTTTTAACAACACTCAGTAAACGTTTGGGAACTGAGGAGACCAATTTTTGAAGCTTTCCAGGTATAATTATTTCCCATTCTTGCTTGATGTACAACTTAAGTTGTTCAACAGTCCGGGGGTCTCCGTTGTGGTATTTTAGGCTTCATATTGCACCACACATTTTCAAAGGGAGACAGGTCTGGACTACAGGCAGGCCAGTCTAGTACCCGCACTCTTTTACTAGGAAGCCATGCTGTTGTAACATGTGGCTTGAAATTGTCTTGCTGAAATAAGCAGGGGCGTCCATGATAACGTTGCTTGGATGGCAACATATGTTGCTCCAAAACCTGTATGTACCTTTCAGCATTAATGGTACCTTCACAGGTGTGTAAGTTACCCATGTCTTGGGCACTAATACACCCCCATACCATCACAGATGCTGGCTTTTCAACTTTGCCCCTATAACTATCCGGATGGTTCTTTTCCTCTTTGTTCCGGAGGACACGACGTCCACAGTTTCCAAAAACAATTTGAAATGTGGACTCGTCAGACCACAGAACACTTTTCCACATTGCATCAGTCCATCTTAGATGAGCTCGGGCCCAGCGAAGCCAGCGGCATTTCTTGGTGTTGTGTTACGGTTCAGACTCCTGCCGCCTCTCATCCATCAGTGCGCTCTAGTGAGAGCACCGCCAGCCACGTCCACGGGCGTTCCCTCTCCGCTGCGGGCGCGCCTCCGCACGGCTGCTGGAGATCTCCCATCCGCGCAACTGCCCGTGAAGAGTGATCAGCCTTCTTAAGCCGGCGCAACCTTCGTTCGAGTGCCAAAACGCAGCTACATATTGCAGTGCTGTAAGCCCACATGTCTCTATCTCTCTCTCTCTCCGTGATCTCTGCCCTCGTACTCACCTGCCCTTGTAAATCCCCTTGTTACCTCAGATACCCTCCGTCGCCTTGGAAGTGAGCTGTGCGCCTCACTTCCCTGGACCCCTTTTGGATTCTGACTGCCTCCTTGGATCCTCGACCCCCGCTTTGGACACAGACCTCTCGTTCTCTCTCCAGCCCCACGGACCTTCCGCTTGTGTTACGGACCTTCTTCTGCCTAGCCCCTTTTGGACTTGTCTGCTTCCTCACTCAACAAGCAAGCAACTTCAACAACCCCCAGTACCAACTAGTAAGACACCACACATAGTCACACCATACTTATTTGGTTTAATTACACACTCAACATCCTTGTGTTAAATAAACACTCCTCTCACTATCGACGCCCCTGTCTGTCACATGTTGTTGGTAAATGGCTTTCGCTTTGCATAGTAGAGTTTTAACTTGCACTTACAGATGTAGCGACAAACTGTAGTTACTGACAGTGGTTTTCTGAAGTGTTACTGAGACCAGGTGGTGATATCCTTTACACACCGATGTCCCTTTTTGATTCAGTACAGCCTGAGGGATCAAAGGTCCGTAATATTATCGCTTACGTGCAGTGATTTATCCAGATTCTCTGAACCTTTTGATGATATTACAGACCGTAAATGGTGAAATCCCTAAATTCCTTGCAATAGCTGGTTGAGAAATGTTGTTCGACAATTTGCTCACGCATTTGTTCACAAAGTGGTGACCCTCGCCCCATCCTTGTTTGTGAATGACTGAGCATTTCCTGGTAGCGGCTTTTATACCCAATCATGGCACCCAACTTTTTCTAGTTAGCCTGTTCACCTGCGGGGTGTTCCAAATAAGTGTTTGATGTGCATTTCTCAGTCTTTTTGGTCACTTGTGTCAGCTTTTTTGAAACATGTTGCAGGCATCAAATTCCAAATGAGTTAATATTTGCAAAAAATCACAAAGTTTACCAGTTTGAACGTTAAGTATCTTGTCTTTGCAGTCTATTCAATTGAATATAGGTTGAAAAGGATTTGTAAATTATTGTATTCTGTTTTTATTGACGAATAACACAAAGTGCCAACTGGTTTTGGGGTTTGTATATTGACAAATGTGCTGTTTTAGGCTGCAATATTGGACACTTACTTCGTATGTCTAGCTCGTGTGCTATTGTGTGCTTGGCTGCTAGCTCATAGTAACCTATAGCCTACAATATTTTCATTTTCTACATGAATTTACTAAAATAAAATAAAATACCAACTTGTGTGCTTTTTGGAGGACATTTAGATGTTATCTGGCTGTTGTGTGTAGATGCAAGATGATATAATCCGATACTTGGTATTTCTTTAAATCCGATATTATTGTTGGTTCACGGCACCCCTAGTTGCTAGTATATAAAGGAAACAAATAATTATGTAAAAGTAGCTCTTATATTGATGAAAGTTGGGGACCTCAGCTACTCGAGAGTCCTTAAACCTCACTCCATCTACTCAGGCACAACTTTTGAAGTCTTAACGCTCCCCCCTGAGCTTGGTCCCAAATTAGGAGCATGATTAGGTGTCATCAACTAAAAGCAACATGATTCACCCCCACCTGAGCGAGGACTGACTCTTCAGATATCACTAATCAAAGTACAGGCTTTTGCAAGTGTTCAGCCAATCCTGTTTGGCCTCTAGCTGGGATGTATTAATTGTCAATCAGACATTTAAAGAGCAGCGGTTAATTCCTTTGTTGTGCTGCTCTTTGCTTTTAAACAAACACAGTCAAGAGAAAGTCATGGTATATAGCAGAGCTGGGCAAATATTTTGACTCGGGGGCGGGGGGCAGATTGAGAGGAACAAAATGGGTCTGGGGGTCCAAAGTGTATGTGTGTATGAATTATATGTACACATTTAGCTGTAAAACTGTACAGTATGTGTGTTTGGGTCCCTTTTTGTTCAGGAACACTGATACCAAAAGTCCCAAGGTCCGATAGAGTTCTAAAAACAGACCACCTCAAAAAACAGAATGGAATTTTACTGTTTTTTACTGAATGGGACACCCAATAAGTACACTAAAATAAAGAAAGTGGGATTTACAATATTAACTATGAACTAGGGTTGTACGGTATACCAGTATTAGTATGGTACTGCGAAACTAATGAATCATATTCGGTACTATACCGCCTCTGAAAAGTACAGGTATGCCATTTTTTGGCATCACAGCATCTTCTTTAGTTTTTTTTCAAATGTATATTATGTTTATAAACTCAGGAAATATGTCCCTGGACACATGAGAACTTTGAATATGACCATTGTATGATCCTGTAACGACTTGGTATCGGATTGATACCCAAATTTGTGGTATCATCCAAAACTAATGTAAAGTATCAAACAACAGAAGAATAAGTGATTATTACATTTTTTAACAGAAGTGTAGACAGAACATGTTAAAAGAGAAAGTAAGCAGATCTTAACAGTAAATGAACAAGTAGATGAATAATTCATTTTTTACCACTTGTCCTTAATAATTTTCACAAAATAATAGAATGATAATGACACGATATGTTACTGCATATGTCAGCAGCTAAATTAGGAGCCATTGTTTGTTTACTTACTAATAAAAGACAAGTTGTCTTGTAAGTTCAATATTTTATTTAAGGACAGACTTGCAGTAAGAAACATATGTTTAATGTACTGTAAGATTATTTGTTAAAATAATGCAATTTTTGCGGTCTATGATTCAAGATTCAATTCAAGATGCTTTATTGTTGTCCATTCTTTAACATGTACAAGACACATAAGAACTGAAATTTCATTTTCGGCACAGTCCAACTAAGAGCAGACATACGTTACAAGGGGACAAGACGGGACCGCCAACGGATCAGCCACTTACAGCGCTCCTTAAAAAAGGTGACATTGGGAAAGGGGGAAGAGTAAAAAAAATATCAGTCTAAGGCTGGACCCTCGAGAGGGGTCCAGACTGAGTCCGAGGAAAAAACCTCACATAGCATGGCACACATAAACATGATACATGTAATCACAACAACTCGCAACAGAGGGGGGGGGGGGATTTGGGGCCCTGGAGGCAGGCTGCCGCTATGAAGAGCTACTCAGCCATCCACAACCCCGGAGGAATTAAGCAGTGGTGAAGGCGTTGATTGGGGGTGGGGCGGGTGCGTGCATGTATGCCCAATTAACTTGGGTGAGATGTTGAAATGTTTTTGTGGACTGGGGCCGATCTCAAAGTTCGACACCAGGTGTTATTGAAAAAAAGGAAGGTCAAAAGCGTCCATCGTTGAGGAGTCCTCGGGGGAGTTCTTCAGAACAGCCTGTTCCTGATAGCATCAAGGCCATTTGAGGGAGTCAAATCGTAGATTAAGATGTTGTTTTCTTCGAGCAGTCAAAACAATGACCTGTGTCCGTGCTGGATCTTTCAAATTCAATTTAATTCTTCCTTCTCAGCAAGCTTCTCCAAGATGAGATCCATTTTGCGATTCAAATCAGAAATCGCCCCAGTCTGTGTTCCCACAGTCCAACCCAATCCTTCCATTGCGATGAACAGCCGTTGGGCTCCTTGAGTGGCTGCCATCGTCTTCCGAATTTGACGATACACCAGAGCAATGCCCAGCCCAATCAGCAGGTGCCCCGCGATCACGGTTCCAAATAGGTAGATGTCTTCCACGTCCTCGATGGAAAGGACTGAGAGGCACATGAGTCTCCATTTATCCCAGGAATCTCTCATGTACCCCGCAGCAATGGTTCCATCAGGGCAGCCAGGCTCCCCCGAACCTCTTTTTCTTGTCGGAAAGACTTTGTCAGTTGCGTCGAGAGTCCAGCTGATCATATCCATGTT